>NC_141042.1:11950000-11962500 GCF_052040795.2 Danio rerio
ACAGCAGGTGCCCTTCCAGCCGCAACCCGTCACGAAGATAAAGGAATATAATAAAAATAAATGAGTAGAGTACCATACAGATATTTGAGCATGCTGCTCACTTAATTTAGCCTCAAGCTCATAAATAATACATTAAAATAATACGTTTAGTGAGGTCTACTTTGATTAAAACTTGCTAGAAACCATCTGGCAGTTGCTCAGAAAACCTGGAAACTCCCTAGCAACTGCTCATAACGCTTCATAGAGGCTCCTTTGCGCAGGCAGAGCCCCGGTGTTAATAATCTCTGTCTCGCGTTCTGTCACTTTCGTTTGTCTCTAGTGGCCTTTCGCGCAGTCTCACAGCATCATTCACACCAGCTCCGCACACACATATGACACGTCTGTCTCTCTATACACACACAAACGCACGCACACACTTTCACAGAGCAAAACCGCAGATCGGTGTTTATTTATGTCATAAAATGTTTAATCAGCAGTTCATGCTGTGTGCGGCGCTAACGGGCGACGCAGGTTTGGCTTTATTTACATACTGCAACATTCACAATTTAGTCTATGTGAATTATTATCATTTCAATATCAGTAGCCCTATGCGTTTTTAAATGAATGCCAAACTAAAATGTTTTTTTATTTATTATTTATGTATTATTTTTATAATATAATCTGGATGTTTGACATGAATATTTTAAACGCATAATAATAGTATGCTACTTTTGTTTTATAAACTTGTTTACGACCCAAATTGTATAGCCATAAATACAGTAAAACTACACTGCGGGTAGAAGTGTCTTCCAGACTCCAGTGACACGTTGTTCTGTCCTCTGCCGTCTGCGCGCGGCTGTTGGCGCAGCGGATCAGCGTGTCGTGCTGCGGCTCCTGTGAACAGGCAGACAAATAAACAGTTGGCAGGATCTCAGTGTGTGTGTGTGTGTGTGTGTGTGTGTGTGTGTGTGTGTGTGTGTGTGTGTGTGTGTGTGTGTGTTGTGTGTGTGCGTTGTGTGTGTGCGTGTGTTCCTGGCAGGACACGCTGCTCATCCGTGCCGTTAAATCCTCTCATTTCCTTCCACCCATGTAGCTCAATACGGAAAAAAACACCACCCTCTGCATATTATATACCAGAAACTGTCACTGAATCTGTCTGTCAGTCTAGCTGCTATCCATCTGTTTTTCTATCGTCTGTTCATCCCTCTATCCATCCCTCCATCCATCTGTCTGGCTGCCTTTCTTTCTTTCTTTCTTTCTTTCTTTCTTTCTTTCTTTTTTTCATCAGTCATCCATCCATTTATCCATCTCCTATCCTGTCATCTGTTTTCTCTCTTTCTGTTCATTCATCTATCTATCTATCTATCTATCTATCTATCTATCTATCTATCTATCTATCTATCTATCTATCTATCTATCTATCTATCCATCCATCCATCCATCCATCCATCCATCCATCCATCCATCCATCCATCCATCCATCCATCCATCCATCCATCCATCCATCCATCCATCCATCCATCCATCCATCCATCTGTCTGCCATTCTTTCTTTCTTTCTTTCTTTCTTTCTTTCTTTCTTTCTTTCTTTCTTTCTTTCTTTCATCAGTCATCCATCCATTTATCCATCTCCTTCTATCCTGTCATCTGTTTTTCTCTCTCTTTCTGTTTATCCATCCATCCATCCATCCATCCATCCGTCAATCCATGCATCAATCCTTCTATCTATCTATCTATCTATCTATCTATCCGTCCGTCCGTCCGTCCGTCCATCCATCCATCCATCCATCCGGCTGTCTTTCTTTCTTTCTTTCTTTCTTTCTTTCTTTCTTTCTTTCTTTCTTTCTTTCTTTCTTTCTTTCTTTCAGTCATCCATCCATTTATCCATCTCCTTCTATCCTGTCATCTGTTTTTCTCTCTCTTTCTGTTTATCCATCCATCCAGCCATCCGTCAATCCATGCATCAATCCTTCTATCTATCCATCCATCCATCCATCCATCCATCCATCCATCCATCCATCCATCCATCCATCCATCCATCCATCTGTCTGCCATTCTTTCTTTCTTTCTTTCTTTCTTTCTTTCTTTCATCAGTCATCCATCCATTTATTCATCTCCTTCTATCCTGTCATCTGTTTTTCTCTCTCTTTCTGTTTATCCATCCATCCAGCCATCCGTCAATCCATGCATCAATCCTTCTATCTATCTATCTATCTATCTATCTATCTATCTATCTATCTATCTATCTATCTATCTATCTATCTATCTATCTATCTATCTATCTATCTATCTATCTATCTATCTATCTATCTATCTATCTATCTATCTATCTGTCTATCCATGCATCTATCCATCCAGTAGGGTGTCCTGAACCGACTTTAGCAGTTTTTTTTCTTTCTTTCTTATCAAGGGACCTCGAGTTGACAGAAGCAGCGAGACAGCGTTCGGCGGCTTCCTTTCCCCAGCCTCCAGCGCATGAAATCAAAGACATGAGACTTACAAGCAGCGAAAAACTTCCCCAAGGGAAATACCAGGCTTGCGTGTGGCTGCTACCACCGACAGGCACACGTACACCCGTGCGCACACACATATGCTGCGGTAAACCACACTGGCAAGTGCTATACCAAATTTCATGCAGCACTGGTCTAAAGTTCAGCTGATCCACACACACATATAGAGTATAACTGGACCTGTCAGAAGCGTTTGTTCGTTTTTAATGTTCCATCTCCTGCTAGAATTACAAGGCTAATCTCAAACACACAATGGTGCTTTCTTCAGACAGGGAATATTTCACTCATGGTGAACGCTTCGTTACTGGGAATGCTAACACACTTGGGGGGTCATTTACAAATCGACTGTACAGTTTTAAAGTGGAAGTTTTTAAACAACAAATAATAACTTGACTTTTAGTTGATCGTTTGGTATCAGAAGTAGTTTATATGAAAGGCAAAGACCTCTAGATTATGCTTATTTTAGCTAAATAAAATATGATCATACCTTGATTTTTAATTATTTAATTAGGACAGTAAGCTCTGACTTTGCTTAGACAAAAGTCTTGTCACTTAACATAAATAATGTTCAGTATAGAATATAAATTCATGATGTGGCGGAAAAAATTAATTAATATTGTGTATGACTCCCATGAGCTTGGACAGCTGCATTCATACATCTCTGCATGACTTAAATAACTTATTAATAAAAAGTATTTTGGAATGGCAAAGAAGGTGCTCCTGCATGACTCCCAGAGTTCATAAAGATTTGTTGGATTCATCTTTAATGCCTCCTCCTTCATCTGACCCCAGACATGCTCAATAATGTTCATGTCTGGTGACTGGGCTGGCCAACCTTGGAGCACCTTCCTTTGCTTTCAGGAATTTTGATGTGAAGGCTGAAGTATGAGAAGGAGAGCTATCTTTAAGGCTCTTCATGGACGTCCTGAAAATAATATTTAGTATAGTATTACTTGATGCCATTGAGCTACCTTTCTGCAATCATTTAAAAACCATTTTTCATGGTGTGAGGAGCGTTTGAAAATTCTGAAGGGGCTTTTTTTTCCAGTATGAGGACCATTTTTGGAGTGGAAAAGATTCATAGATTATATATTTCAGTAATGTTTAAGAGTATATCACACAGCATATGCTCAGCAGTAAGTAGTACACGTATGTATGGCATCTTTTCCATTGGCTGCTCAGATTTGACTGACAGCCAAACTGTCCAATAGGCTTTTAGAGTCTCATTGCATGCTGTTAGCCTTTAAATGTCAACTAGAGAGCAGCACCAGACAGAACGAGAGGGGTAGTTGTGTTCATTCCAGCAGAGTCCCCTCTGAATACATGTAAACACACACACAGCGAGCGTGTGGGAATTAAACAGCATGCTGCCCACCAGAGTACATGATTATTTCATACTAATACAAACTAAACAGAAAGTCAGGGAGACGGCATTCTTTTGTGGTTGATTTTTTATTTAATGGTGTTTCATCCATTTTATGTTTCAGGTTTTCTGATGAATATGCAGCATTTGCTGAATTTCTCTGGCTGGTACGTGTATGTATTTTTAGTTTTAGTATTTACATCCACTGGATTTTGTATGAAATGTATGAGAAGGAAAATGGAAAGAAAAGCTTAATTATGTTATGTACACACACAGTTCAGTAATAATAAATGCTGTTGATGGTGGTTTAGTTAAACCTTAACCATGTTTTGCTAAATATAGCAGAAACCAAATACGGATGACATCACAACATTTATGTTATTACAACACAAATTACACACACACAAATCATTTACCAAGTTCTCTCTTGTATTTTAATGCAGTATGTAACTTTACAGAGTGTACATGGACATAATACACAGTACAAATGTTGCATGATATGCAGTTTCTTTTAAAAACTATATAAGGGATAAAGTACATCCAGGCGGTTGTTATCGCATATTAAACCCTTATAGGCTTATCTGCCTTCAGCAGCTCGACACAAGCACTGTTGTATAAGACTGAATTGAAGTGCTTTATTCTGAGAAAAAACACTCCTGGATGTACTTTATCCCATTTATTACACTGCTACTTGCAACAAAACCCAAAAATTAGACACAAAATATTGTTCTGAGACGTAATCAGGGGCAGACTGGCCATAGGGAGCACCAGGACCTGCCACTGTGACTCTGACCTGCACCCCCCCTGCTGTTCAGTTACCGATCGCCAACACCCTCGGATGCAGTATGAATAACAATAACTTTTCCTCGGGTGAAAAGTTTGTCCCAGTCCGCCTCTGAATGTAATAATTAATGAATTATTTAATTAAAGGCAAAGCTGAAGGAAAATTAAAATGGCTGAATGGAGTGGATGAAGCATACACTAACCTACATATTATTCAGTCACAAGAACAGTCAAAAACCTAGGTGGAGACAGATAGTTAATTAATTCTTTAATTAAAGGTGCAGTAGGTGATTGTCTTCAGAAACATTTTTGTTGTGCTGGTTGAAAGTCTCTTCACAGTCCAGTAATAATGATTACAGTAAATGATCTAAATGTGTTTATATGTATTTTTATATTCTGGGTAAAGCATAAAACTAAAAAATGTTTATCCAATTAAATAGAGTCGGACCGTCATCTCCCTTAATTCCGATAGGCAGGTCAGACTGTCTGTCGGCAAATGTAGATTCCGACTTCTGCGCATCTGTTCACGCAGATCCGCCATTAACGCGTGCCTGTCTGCATCACAAATGCATGCGCTCTGAGCGAGCTGCGGGCCGCTCGCAGATGCCGTGTCGGAGCCAGAGGCGCCGAAGGACAGCCAAGCACGGACCGATTACTGTAAAGCCAGGCGCGGGTATAATTCGCCCTTAAAGCTGCCGCGCGGTCACAAGACGGACCCGGAGGAATCAAATGCTGAATTGAAACTTTTAAAAACCTGAATCAATATTGGCGTTACTTTAGCACGCTGGAGACACTGGAGGAAGGATGACACCATGGCTGAAGTATTACTGTTAGACAGGTAATGTTCTGTTTTGAAACTATTTTATGTTAGGGAGTGTGGCTTTGAATCACAGTCCCTCCCCGCCGTCCAAAGATAATATGCTTAGCGGTTAGCTTTTTAGCAGATCACCTACTGCACCTTTAAAGTATATATAAATATAGTTATACTTATCCTAATAAACTATATTAAAAGTCAATTCATTCGTTAACTTAATAGCAAAGCTGACAGAAATTAAAATGGCTGAATGGAGTAGACAAAGCATACGCTAACCTACATATTATTCAGTCACAAGATGGCGCTGAACAGTCAAAAAAAGGTGGAGACAGACAAGCATATTACAGATCTGAACGTATTCACTGGCGATCGAGATGATTCGATGTTATCCCAGAATAACAAACCTTGCAATGTCATCACTGACCAATCAGAATCAAGTATTCCAGACAGCCATGTAATAAAACACTTTGACCAACAGTGCTATGCTAAACTAGGCTAGCCACCAACAATATAGCGACAATAAACCTTGTCTGGTTTTATTTGATGCTTTAAAGTTGTTCTGCCATGGCAGATTAGGACACGCTGTGCGACTGTGTGGCAGCATTAAAACAATGAACCCGCTGCCCTGCTACACAGCTCGCTCACAGGCCTCTTCTGTATTCTCCAGCACAGCGTTGTCCTCTCGGCAGAGCTGCGTGAGGGGGCCCTGTCAGCCAGAGCTCTGGCTGGAGGCCCAGACCACACACACATGCGCACACACATACACACACAGCTCTGTGACAGCAGGCAGAGAGCTTGGCACTGCCCGCCGTCAGACGAGGGCAGGCCGGAATGTCAGCGGGCGGCAATGGCTGCCACGGCAACAGATCCATCAGTGTCTGCAGAGGGAGATTCCATTAGCGTGACGATGGGTTACATCATCCATCTCCGCAGAGCTCTAGCCGGATCTCTGCACAAGATGGGAAAAATCTATGAGTGTTCCGTGTTATTCATCAACAGTATTATGTTTTAAGCTGTGCATGTTTAAAATATACCAAAAAATATGGACATGTAAGAATGGAAAGAACCCCTCAGCACCATAGCAACGACATGTTAAAAATCCTTTAGATCTTAACATTGGAACAGCAACGTGTTCAGGATCACTCAGAACACCTTAGCAGCAACTTGCTTTAAAACCATGTTTTTTTTTTAGTTTTCATGGCGTCTGCATTGTACTCAAAACACGAAGAACACCTTAGCTACCGAATATCAACATACTTAAAGCACTTACTATACAGTGCATGCGGAAAGTATTCATAGCGCTTCACTTTTTCCACATTTTTTTATGTTACAGCCTCATTCCAAGATTAATTAAATTAATTTATTTCCTCAAGATTGTACACACAATGCCCCATAGTGACAATGTGAAAAAGATTTTTGTTTAAAGTTGTTGCATATTTATTAAAAATAAAAAACCTGAAAAATCCAACGCAATCTCACAGCAATTCGTAACTTTTTGATTTAGTGGCTAATTCGTATGACTTTGTACGATCTAATTTGTACAATTTAGAACGAATTGCTCATCAACCAATGACGGTTGAGGTTAGGGGTGGGGTTAGGTGCCACGCCTCCTTTTTAAAATCATACATTTTTGTACGAATTCGTACAAATTAGCCACTAAACTGACAAAATGTAAAATACTTACGTTTCCTTGTGAGATCAGGCTGGAAAAATCACATTTGATTAGCCACTTTTTTGGGAGTAATTTGGTAATACATGATTAAGTGAATCAAATTTACGAATGTATTTAAATGACATCTAATTTATTCATAAATGTATACAATTCAGTGTTTTGAGGGATATTTAGTGACTATTTTAGAGGTTACTGTAGGTCAAACTTTACAAATTATGTGTCTAATGTTTCTTTTTTTAGGCTGCATGCAAATATAAACACCTATTTTAACAGAAACTCTTTAAAAAATATTTAAGATGTCTTTCGATGCTCTAGAACTGCCAGCTTGATATTTTTATTTATAATGATATTTTTCCTAGCGTTGATTGGTGCAATAATGCATTCACAATGGTATATATCGTTATAGAGGGGATCAAATGTAAATTCAAATAAATTTATATATACATTTTTAATTATTAATATTTAAGATAACAATCAGAGAAAGCAATTTCTTACTATTAAAGGGCTGACCCCCCCCCCCCCCCCATACATCTTGATTTAATGTCCTTTAGGGGGGTCAAACCAACAGAACAGAACAAATTTACCGGTATATTCAAAAAAGCGCTGTTCACACAGGCACAGACGTTACGGAATTTTTCCGGAAAAGACCATTCACACATCCATCCCAAAATACCGGCAGCTAAATGTGTCTGGAAAAACATTAAAAGGCTTTTATTTCCATAAACTGTTAGGACGTGAATGCGTCTGAGTGTTCTGATTGGCTGGAGTAGACGTCTTACGTTAGCACGTTGTAGACGTGCACGCGCTCTTTCCGGCAATCTTCCTTCTGCGTTCACACAGCGCAGACATTCAGGCAAATTACCGGTTATGTTACAACTTCTCTTTCCAGAAAATTGCCTGAACGAGTTTACCGGTATTTTCAAAAAGGGCCTGTTCACACATACAGACTTTTCCGGAAAATTATCAGCAATTTTCTGGAAAGGTCTGTATCTGTGGAAAGAGCTAATGACAACATGCCAGAGCACCCGAACGTATTTTTAACAGTCGTGAAAATTTAAATGTAACACCTACTCATGACATACAACAATATCGGACCCAAAGTACATGTAGCGAACGGACAGTCTTCAAACGTAAGTTACACAAACCACCAAGAAACATCTGTAAGGAAATTTGTCATCATTATTGACTTTGTAAGTTTTTATTGAGCCGGAAGTTAGCACAAGCTTCTCTGACGTCTGTTAGAGAGAGAGAGAGAGAGAGAGTGTGTGAGTGTGGGGGTTGAGTTCATATCTCACTGTAATCACTCATCGTTCACCCGGAGCAAAGAAAATCCTGAGAGCTTTACAAGAACCCCGACGACTGCTGACAGATCTGATGAAAGAGGGAAAAGGTGTGAAAGAACCGCGGCTGAAAATGACACTCTTTCTTTGATTGGCTCTCGTTTCGCTCTAAAGTTTATTATTAGGGATGCGCTGACCAGTGAAACCAGCAGAATTAAAGAGCCCATATTATACATGAAATAGGGTCATATCTTGGTTGTAAGGGTCTCCAACAACAGTCTAATATGTATGCAAGGTCAAAAAACACTTTCATGGTCTTATAATCTGCATTTATTTTTACCTAATTATCCCAGCGACTCCTGTATGAATCGTCCAGGGATTCATTTGTTCCCAAACCCCTCCTTAGCGCGAAGCTAATCTGCGCTGATTGGACCAGTGACAGTCTGTTGCGATTGGTCGACTGCCTTCAGTCAGAGAGTGAAATGCCAAACAGCTAATCAGCAATATAAAAGTAATCACAGTTCATACACACTCGATAGTGTAGGCGTGGAGTTTAGCTGCCAGTGGTTCAATGTAAATACAGACTATGGACTTGAAAATTCAGACGACTAACTATTTTATTGAGCAAAAACTCCAAAAACAGTTGAGGAGATCTCCTAGCTTCTCACTCTGCTCTTTTCACAGACACACACACACACACATATTGCACACACACACACGCACTTAACCCTGCTCCGGACGACAACGCGCGCGCACACACAAACACACACACCTCCGGACAACAGCGCGCGCACACACAGACACACACACTACTCTTCGTCCACGGAGCTCCGTTAACAAAGCAGCACACGTCGCGTTTTAAACGTGACTTTGCACGCGATAAGAGAATATAGCGAGTTAACCTGATACAGTACACGCGGTTACAAGTAACAAATCACAACTAAATACATTTGCAAGCTAGAGTCAACGAGGCAACTTTAATCGCACGTACTTACACTTGAGAAATGGAGGAAGAAAAATCCATCCTGACGTCCATCAGTAAGTTACTCTTTACTGATCCTTCCTTTAACAAACGCTGATAAAGTATTTTTTGTAGCATGTAGTTTCCAGTAGTTTCTAACTGCTTGGCTATAATGCTGTGGTTTCATCTTTGGGTAGAGACTCAATATATCCATCTGCAGTGTGACTTCAATCGACCGGCATGTTTGTGTGTTTGTGGGTGTGTGTGTGTGTCTGGGTTTCTGCGTCAGAGGGCGGGGCCTCAGGTTTGAAATCTCCCGGGTTTGCGCGTGCACGTGAATAACTTGGTTTCGTTCGTACGTCATGGCGAAACACCTAATGAATCGGTATCAAGGCGACTCGTTTGAATCACTATGAGTCGACTCTTTTATAGATGAATCAACAGTTTTAAACACTGTACTCTTACAGATTTAAGCCTTAGCTGGATACTTCACTTCACTTAAAGCTGTGTTACACACTACATGGAGAGAAATTTTCAAAAACCCATAATATGGGCTCTTTAACATAAACAGTCAACAATGAGCAATCAGTAGCATATATGAGTCTGTCGCAGTCAAGATGGCTGAAAACAGTGGCAGTTCTAGACCAGAGTGACTGGAGGGGCCGTGCAAGGGGCACTTGTACTTTTATGGGGCACACTTTAACATACATTACAAACTACTTAAACAGTTATTTGAAGTCATTTTTTTCATGCGTCATTCTCCAGTCTTCATAAACAAGCTAATTAAATAACTAATAAAATAATCTTCCTTGTTAACTTTGTATTGTAGTAGGATAACACATTTATTGCATTCAAGTTCATCAAGGCACATTTTTACTCCTGTAAGCTTTAACAGATGCAGTTGAAGTCATTTTTTTCCCCTCACATTATTGTAAAATAATGATTTCCAATGAGATTTTCACAGTATTTCCTATGAAACAAAAATAATTCTTCTGGAGTCATAAGAAGTCTAATTTCTTATAGTTTATTTCTTGAATAAAAGCAGTTTTTTAATAAACAGTTTTAAGGTCAGTATTTATTAGCATCCTTAAGAAACAGTTACTGTACATTCTTTGATTGTTTACACAACTAACCAGTTATACAATAACTTGACTAATTATTCCAACTTTCCTAGTTAACATAACCAAGTTAAATTACACTTTAATCTGAATCAAAGTCTATAATACTTAAAGGGACTTTATACAACTGTCCTGCAAAATAACTAGTCAAATATTATGCACTGACTGAAACAATGGGAAAGATAAAAAAGTAGTTATTGTGACTTGGCTCGGCGGAGCATGTGTAATGTTCCTCTGTGTCGAGTTTCTTCGCCGTGTTTTGTTTTTTCTGAACGCTTCCTTAATGAACAAGTGGCTCAAACTCGCTCATTTTGAGGCAGGAGCTGGCAGACGTGCAACGACTTTAACTATGAGGTAAACTCAAAACAAAACTTTCCATCCGGAGCTCCTTCACGGGACTCCACACTTTAAAACAATCGCTCTATCGGGCTCGCGTGGCTCTCAGTCCCACACACACTTGTCAGCGCCACCAAGCCAACCAATCACAGAGCTTGCGCTGTGCGTTGTTGCAATGTGTAGTTACATTTTTTAAGAGGTGCGACTGCCACAGCGAGGGCTATGCGTCCACACGTAGGCCGCGCCATATTATACACGTGCACTTGACGCAGAAGTATAAATCAGCCTTAAGGTGAAATATGAATGTAATTTAATGTTTATGATTAACAGAATACTTAGTTATTGTAAGTGTGTCAGTCAAATTCAAAGTGCTTTTGTTAAAGCGTCTTATTTGTCGGTCCCATTTTTAAACGCATTAGGGCAGCCCATATATGAGCCTAAAGCCTGGTTTGTACTTCTGCGTCAAGTGACCGCCGTAACCCACGGCGCTTGCAACGTGCGTAGCCGTGCATTTATACTTCTGCGCGCTGTTTCTTTTGGCCTGCATTAACACTTCCGAAACTCTAGTTGGCAGTGAGGTGTTAATGTTCCTCTGTGTCGAGTTTCTTCGCTGATGTTTTGCTTTTTACATGTAGTCATTTAGCAGACGCTTTTATCCAAAGCGACTTACAAATGAGGACAAGGAAGCCACACTTTTCTGATCAGTTCCTGGATGTAGAAGTGGCTCAAACTCGCTCTTTTTGAGACAGGAACCAGCGGACTTGCAACAACTTTAACTATGAGACATATAGCGCAAGCTCTGTGATTGGTTGGCTTGGTAGCGCTGACGATTCTGGGCTGGACCGAGAGCTGCACGAGCCCGATGGAGCGATTGTTTACAAGTGTGGAGTCCCGTGAAGGAGCTCCGGATGGAAAGCACAAAACAAAACTTTCCATCCGGAGCTCCTTCACAGGACTCCACACTTGTAACCAATCGACGGCCACGGCGTAGGGCCATGTGTCAACGCGTAGGCTGCGCCGTAGCATGCCCATGCGCTTGATGCAGAAGTATAAAGCCTGGTTTGTACTTCTGCGTCAAGTGACCGGCGTAACCCACGGCGCATGCAACATGCGTAGCAGTGCATTTATACTTCCGCACGCTGTCTCTATTGGTCTGCATTAACACTTCCAAAACACTAGCAGGCAGTGAGGTGTTAATGTGTCTCTGTGTCGAGTTTCTTCACTGATGTTTTGCTTTTTTCTGAACACTTCCTAAATGTACAAGTGGCTCAAACTCGCTCATTTTGAGGCAGGAACCGGCGGACGTGCAATAACTTTAGCTATGAGGTAAACACAAAATAAAACTTTCCATCCAGAGCTCCTTCACGGAACTCCACACTTGTAAATAACCGCTCCATCGGGCTCGCGCTGTTCGCGCGGCTCTCGATCCCACACAGACTCGTCAGCGCTACCAAGCCGACCAATCACAGAGCTTGGGCTACGCGTCGTTGCGACGTGTAGTTACATTTTTTGAGAGGTGCACGTCAGCGACGCCGACAGCCACGGCGAAGGATAGCATACGCCGGCGTTTGACGCAGAAGTATAAATCAGCCTTTACTCTGGAGTCTGTTCACTCTGCGCCTATCTAACTCAAGTCTATGATCTTTTTAGCAGGTTTTCTGCTCTACCTGCTACTCATGAGCAAA
>NC_141042.1:11967500-11975000 GCF_052040795.2 Danio rerio
TAAAATACGGTTGATAGAAATGCCAAGATGTGCATAAATTCTGAAAAAAAAAAACATAATATGTGCATAACTAATTATGTTTGCATTTAAAAATGTGAAGTAACTTTATGCACAAAACTGGAATATCACATAAAAGATGTGTGAATAGAGCAGCATTTACATCCAACGAGTCAAAGAGAACAAAATTGTCACTTCTTGATTAACCGGCACCAAATATCAACAGTAAAAACGGAGTTTACTGCAGTAGGTAAGCTGCGTGAATCTTTTTTTTATTTATTACATGACTTTCGCCTCGGAAGACAATGCTGACATGCAGTGAAAGCATGGTGGTGTTTGAAGGCTTGAGATGCGGAGCACAGACAATCTTGACAGTTCTGGATTATAATTAGTAAAATGATAACGCTAATACTGAAATAGTGAGGGCGTTTTAGAATGACCAAAACAACATTTCAGATGTTTTACAGTGCTCAGCCTGCTGGTTTATCCATTCACACACATTTTTATCATCACATGATCTCTTATAACAAAATAACTTTTTAATGCACTTACTGGCAGTGTTGGGAAAAAAAAGTAAGATATTACAATTTTACGTCTACCTTATCTCTTTAAAAAAAAAAAAAGTTAAAAATTGCAAATTACAATAAAATAACATGGCACATTTATATTTACATTGTGTCCTTAAAAAGTAACTAACACATTTAGTTAAGTTTTATTTATTTTTTTTAGTGACTACAGATTGTAATATATTACTTTTTTCCCAACACTGCTTAATGGAATTTGTTCTGTAAAAGTGTTTCGATCGTAGTTTATCGCTTCTTCTCTTTTGAAATGAAAAGTTTATCCTACTCAGTTATGTGCATACGTTTTTTTATCAACCCAGGCTCATTCTGAAAAAATCGTCCTGTGGACGTTTCTGGAGAGGCGGGACGTTTCCCGAGAGGTACGTAATTTTGCAGTTTTTGTTTTCGCGAATCTGCGAGAGGCCACTGTGTGCACTTTTTCGAATCTCAAATGTCTCTGTCGAGTGTCGTTAGCGCCCGCGCTGTTCTCACGTGAACTCACCAGAGGCCGCTGTCGACCGACTGAATGTCTGAATGATTGACTGGGCAACTGGCCAATCGACCGACCCATCCTCCTCCTTCCCTAAACCCAACCAATTTTACCGATTGACCCATCTGTCCCCTTGTTTCCCTAAACCAAACCAATGTTTACAAAAGCCGTCCAGAAAAAGAAAAGCCCTCGTCTGATTTTTACCACGTTTTTGGATTTTACCACATTCTCACTCTGTTATTTCACTTGCTCATTTAATTTTTTGGAATCTTTTTTTGTCTTACCTGATTTCTGGAAACGATCTTCCCCAGACTCGAACCCAGTCGTTATAGTCGTGGTCAACTGCTCTCTGCGTCTCAAGTCCGCCGACGTACACGAAGAGCTAACAGGACAAACTGGTTGCGGCTGGAAAGCCCTCCACACGAAGGTAAGCCGTTAGCCCGTAAGGGCCAAAAGGAACGGTGTCATACCTCCCCATAGCATTCGCTTTAAAAAGAAATGAAATGCAGCCGTACATACCTCTGGCTGCATAATTCGTGGTCTCCAGAAACGTCCGCTGGACTTATGTTTTTACAATGAGCCTGTGTCCAAAATACACATAAAAATAGGTTGATAGAAACATAGCTAGTGTTGTATCTCTTAGAGAAATAAATGTGCTCTTAATGAAAGAAAAACATCTTAAAACTTGTTGATGCATTTTTCTCTCTTCAATTACAAATATCCTGAAATATTGTGGGGAAAAAATGTAAATAGTATTTATATCGCAAAATATTGCAATGTCAGATATTTCCAATATCATGCAACCCTACCTGGAACGAAACTAAAGCTGCGTCCCAAATGGCACACTATACACTATGCACTTACACACTCAACAGCACAGTACATGTTTGTAGTGTCGTCCCAAATGGAGCACCAATGTTTTTTTACTAAGCGGAAATTTAAACCGTTTCCCTGATGACGTTTGACGGTTGCTAAATTAGTGAAATAAATTATGAAACTAACAAATTATACCTGCCATGAGTAGAACTGCATTCGCCATTGGGAGGCGCTATAATCACTCTCATAGGAGAATTTTGCTCAATCCAAAATAAATAAAGTTTTCTATCATGTGCACCCGATAGTCCCGCCCCTTTCTCTACATGAGGAAACCTGCAGCCGTTGAGCGCGTGAAGTGTCCATCATTACACTTTTCATTTTACCGGTTGAATAAGTGCATCATCCGGGTAATTAAAGTACACTTATTCTTTTAGAGTTTTCAGTGTGAACAAACCACTTACACTATTTATACTATAAAATTGCATAGAATAGTGCATAAGAATGCGATTTGGGACGCACTTTTTATGTTCAATAAACTATTTCTTGGGCAATGATGGTAAAACTCATCGAAAGTGTCTCACTAAACCCACCTATTTGCCGGATGCAACTTTTGGCTTTCTTATTTAAAGTCAGTCCTCTGCGTCTTACTCGGGTGTCTTATTCACTAACTTCCACATATTACATTACCATTTGTAACATTTTTACAGGGAGATCAAAATATGTTTTCATTGAACCGCTGAGGTTCACACTTCACTGCTTGAGGGACATCCGGTTTGCCATGTCATTGTATGATTGAAAAGTTGATCATCTAAACTTAACCCGCAAGGAAGACATTTAAGGTGTTAACTGATAGCATAATCTCCAGAGACAAAAAAAAATCAGCTTTCTAATCTTTATCAGTAGATAACTTACAGATGATAACAGAGCTATATACAAAGCAATTTATAGGCCTACTCAATAAAAAGCTTTCAAGAAATACTGTAAATAACTCTGTGGACTGTTTATGTTAGTCTTTATTGTTCGGTTTTACAACAGCTTTTGGTGCCTGTTCAACAAACAAAAAAAATAAACAAAAATGTTCTTATTACATGACAACTTAACCTTTGTGTGTAAAAAAAGATGGGCAAAAACATCAGTCATGAAAATATTATATATTAGTATTTTTGTCTCACTTTCCATGACAAAATTGTAACACTTTAAAAGCTGGCTTATTTATGCCATTTTAATGAGAAAACAATATTTCCATACACTAAATGCTAAGCAGCTTTTTTCTTTGTTAATGGCAGTCTTCGATGTGTTAATCATAAACAGCAACGTTTTTTATTTCAGACAATCATTCATTCATTCATTTTCTTGTCGGCTTAGTCCCTTAATTAATCCGGGGTCGCCACAGCGGAATAAACCGCCAACTATATTAAGTTTTTATGCAGAGGATGCCCTTCCAGCCACAACCCATCTCAGGGGAAACATCCACACACACATTCACACACACAGTCATACACTACGGACAATTTAGCCTACCCAATTCACCTGTTACCGCATGTCGTTGGACTGTGGGGGAAACCGGAGCACCCAGAGGAAACCCACGCGAAGGCAGGGAGAACATGCAAACTCCACACAGAAATGCCAACTGAGCCGACCCAGCGACCTTCTTGCTGTGAGGCAACAGCACTACCTACTGCGCCACTGCCTCAGACAATCATATTTTATTTATATAGGTTCAAATAAATATAAAACACTCAAGTCCTTAAAAGACAAAAATGTCCACGTCAAGAAAATATTATATATTAATATTGTTTTTCTACTTTCACTGACATTACATGAAGTTTATTTGTAAACTAATTTTAAGAGGATCACATGCTTATGATTGACCACAGCTGGTCCTGCATTAGCACTTAATTCACCAATCAGATGAATCCTATCACCTGATAAATAACCAAAGTTTTTTACCTCAAGTCATCTTCGTCTTGAAGAATCCCCCCTTTTCACCCCTACTCCTTTTCTCTTTCCTATATAGGGTGGCATGACGGCCCAGTGGTTGGCACTGCTGCCTCACAGCAAGAATGTCACCCGACCAAGTCTTTACTAGGCCAGCTGACATTTCTGAGTGGAGTTTAATGTTCTCCTCATGCTCGCGTGGCTTTCCCCCGGTTCCTCGGTTTCCTCCCACTGTCCAAAGACATGCGACACAAGTGAATTGGCTAAATCAAATTGGCACTATAGACGAGCTCCTAGTCAGTATTTATTTCTCTCTAGAAGCAATTCCCTGTTACAAATTAGAGAAGTTCTTGAGACCCACCTGAGCTCAAACTCCCCTCTCGCCCTTTAAGCAGGAGGGAGCCCCGAGCTCGAGGATCTTCTGAGCTAGTGCTGGGCAATTAATCGCAAGGTAATCGAAATCTACATTCAGAT
The DNA here is from genome assembly GCF_052040795.2 of Danio rerio. Taxonomy (NCBI): domain Eukaryota; kingdom Metazoa; phylum Chordata; class Actinopteri; order Cypriniformes; family Danionidae; genus Danio; species Danio rerio. Next base: position 11,971,779 of record NC_141042.1, read on the forward strand.
CCTATATCCGATCAAATTTTTCCAGGTCAATTTTTTTCAGTTACTTTTCGTACTGCGTGTTAATGTTCAATAAATGATCATAGATAGTAGATAGTGTGTGTTTCCTTCAATTATTTTAAAATTCGGGAATGCACCCTTTATTTAGAAATCGCTCACTTGTAATATGTGAGCATATTTACTGTACAAAACCTGTCAGTGAACTATGAGGGCAAAATTAAATTAATTAAATAATCTTGATCGAGTCGAAATGTTATTTATCGAGATTTTGATTTTGGGCCAAATCGCCTAGCCTTATTCTGAGCTCAGGGCTCTCTCCTGGGACAGCATGCCAAACAGGCTTTTATATCAATCATCAGCTAAGTGTGAACTCTTGAATTTTAAGTCCGTATCAGTTCTAATCATATTTATGTAACATTCATTACTTTACAGAATTTAACACTTTAACTCCTGCTTTTTCGTAATGACATATTTTTAAAATATTCAATTCAATTTATCTTAATTTTTATAGCGCTTTTACAATGTAGATTGTGTCAAAGCAGCTTTACATAGAAGATCATAGTGAATTGAAACAGTTTCAGTTCAGTTTTCAGAGTTTAAGCTCAGTTTAGTTCAGTTCAGTGTGGTTTAATATTCACTGCTGAGAGTTCAAACACTAAAGAGCAAATCCATCGATGCGCAGCTTGTGCAGAGCTGCAATCTAGGTGCAGAAGACTGGAGAACGCTGGACTCAGTCACATGCTCTCCAATCCTCCATGATCACCACAGCAGGTGCTCAGGATACGGCCTAGTCCAGGATTATAGAAACCTTGGGATCATCTCTTAACAGGTCTTGGATCACATCAGCGGCACTGCATAATCTCTGGGGGCCTTGGGATGAGTATCCCCAGTTGGAAATAGAGAATAAAGAGAATAATTAGCGTAGCTGCTGTTCATAGTGTAAATAAACAAGCATTGACTGCATGCTTTACTAAAAAGACTGGACTTTAATCTAGTTTTGAACTGCGCGAGTGTGTTTAAGTCTCAGACATTATCAGAAAGGCTATTCCAGAGTGTAGGAGCCATAAATGAGAAGGCTCGACCTCCTTTACTCGACTTTGCTATTCAGATGTGCACATGCTCAACCTGTGCAGTGCACATGCCCTTTTTCTCTTGAATATGAAGTGCCCTTCCATAATGAACTAAAGTGTCCCTTGGTTTTCAGTTCGTGATCGTCTATTGCTATTCTAGGTACTACCAGAAGTCCTGAGTTTTCAGATCTTAAAAAGCTGGTTTGATTGTAGCGAGACAGGTTGGTTAGATAAACAGGAGCAGTATTATTATAAAGTTCATAAGCAGTACATAGTATTATTTTCAATACCAAATGATAAGCCAGTTTGGTTTTTTTGTTAATTATGGTCTTGGGTGAGTCAATCATTAACAATGGCATTCATTTTTCTTTCATAATTTTTATGTCGTGTCACATTTAAAAATATATACATCCTTAAATAAAAACAGAAACAGGATTGACGTCATAATTACAAAACTGAGCAAAGTAACAGAAGTGACACCAAAAAGGGATCTGTGTGTCATTCATGATACATGTCAGTATAAAGAAATCTTCAAAAGTAACAGACCTGACAATAACCGCTTCAAAGATTATGTCCTCACTCAGTCAGACCTCAGTCAGAAGGGGAGAGAAATGTACCTATTTAACCATTAGATTTTGTTCCTAGAAGTGATATCACTGGAATGTATCGTTGTTATTTTATTGTTGAGTATTATGATTACCCTTAATTTTAGGGATATTGGTGGTATGGGCTGACTTAATATGTTGATAAATATTTTATATATAAATTAATGTATAAAAACATATATGTATGCCAAAAGTGTTGTTTTAAAAATAAGGCTTGGAAGATAACTTTGTATCGATTTGCCTTCAACTTGCAAATTAAACCCGTGTCAGTCAGATTTGAACTAGAATCATTGACCCAAACACATTTTAAAGTGGCCTATAGCTACTCGTCACTTGGTTAAATGAAAGCATGAAGAGCCTATCAGTAACACAAAGCTTTATCCATATTTATTATAGGCTGTCCATCTATGGAAATATTTCCATAAAGAAGTTAGCAAATGATTCATTGAAGTGCACTTTCATTGCTAACACACATGTTAGGTCATGTGCTAATCGTGTAATCTCAGCTGTGCTTCTGTACAGTTTATAATGTCGATGAATGAGGGTCCTTTCCAGAGGAGCACTCACACAATGTCATCATACACACATGTATTTAGAGTCATAAACCAAACAGGAACTCACTAGTGCTAAAATAAGCTAAAATACAAGAGCGTAGCCAAAAGTCGCATTGGATCATCCAGCAGCACATAGCTTGCTCTTACAGTCCAGGCAGGCTTGTGTTGTTTTTCCAAAACCACCTGTTACGTTCCTGCTCATCTGTGGGCCGTTCCTCATTCTGGGGTTTGCCCTGAAAGAGATGGTATATTATTAACTCCTCAATAATGCTAATCGCTGCACAACATGTGCCGGAGCTCCACGAGTTGTGCTCTAATGATGCACAGGCGATCACATATCACACATGTAGTCCTATAACTGCGCTGAGCTTGTAAATATAGCAACAGTGAAAGCACAAACGGCAACTTCTCTTTAGAACAAACAACTTTCTATGAACGTATCGCTTGGCTTAGCAGTAACGTTCAAAAATGGTCATGATGTTCAGCAGTCGTAAAAAACACTAAACATTTCTAGTTAACAGTAATTATTTTGCAAAATGTCATATAAAACTAAATTAAAATAGCTAAAACACAAAAATGTTCTGTTAAATAACACAAACATCTTTAAGTGTACAGAAATAATAAACAGCAACATTCAAAAGAAAAAATCAACGCATTTAAATGACCAAAAACAAACATTTTAAAAAAAACAATAATTTAAAAGTGCTGCATACACGTTTTTGACTCAATCACAGGTTATTTTGATGGTCCGTTTGTTGAATCGAAGTTACATAGCATCTACTGTACCAACTAATTCTCATTAGATTATAAGTAGACTGTTAGGTTGGGGTATGGGTTAGGGGACATGTACTTGCAAAGTTTCATATAGTCAGTTAAATGTCTGTTTAGCAGCAGATAAAACAAATTGACCATTAAAAAAAGCGTTACCTTTTGGCTCATTTCAACTGACTGGTACAGTACGGTACGGTACAGGTCGGTACGGGTCACCTTTATCAG
>NC_141042.1:11980000-12047500 GCF_052040795.2 Danio rerio
AATTCTCAGTTTACAATTCTCGATTTGTAGTATATATTTCAGGATTTTGAGTTTATATTTAGCGATTCTGAGTTTACATTCACATTTCAGAGTATACATCTCGCGATTATAAATGTATTCACAGTTTGTTGCCAAATTGTAGAGAAAAAATGTGAATTCACTCATGCAGTTCTGCCGTTATATAAAAATTTTGTCAATTCTGTTGTCATGTCAGCATTGCAAAATATAGCAAAGATGTAAACTGAGAATTCTGAAAGTATTTCTTGCAACTTCATCCTTGCTAGTTTATATCTCGCAATTTAGAGTACTCAGAATGTTTTTTATTTTTCTTATTTTTACTTTTCTTTGTTTTGAGTTATGGATTCTCAAAGTGAATTTTTCAGAAACTGAATTTTCCAGCTGAACAATAAGACCACCGACAGCCTATCAAATTCCACTGAATCTTACGCAGCTTGAGCAAATCAGCAGTGGATAGTAATATTTATCACTCTTTATCTGACCAGCCCTTACGTCTTTCACATCCTCCTCATGATTTTGCTTGTGTTTGTGAAGTCATATCACAGCCTTTGATCAGAAACACCCCATGAACAGTTGAAGAGCAAACGGCTCAGTCACACTGACCTTTACATGCTCGATAAGACAAGCGGCAGTGGCCACACGTGTCCGATAAATGTGTGTGTGTGTGTGGATGAAATTAACCTTTGCACGCCATTCAAGTCACACAGTCACTGATGCACAGTCATAAACTGAAAGAAAGAGAGAGGTTCCTGTTTTTCTGGAGATAATCAGCAGGGGTGAAGTTTAATCTCCCCCAGTTTCCAGTAATTAGACCGTTGACCTGGTGGCAGTAAAAACCTGATTTACACTTTTGGTAAATACCGTGTTCTGGGCAGCAAGTGCAGCGAGATGTTGCTGTAATTAATTTGGATGAATTTTTTTTTCATTTATTCATTTTCTTTTGGGTTTAGTCCCTTATTAATCAGGGGTCGCCACAGCGGTATGAACCGCCAACTCATCCAGCGTATGTTTTACGCAGCGGATGCCCTTCCAGCTAAAAACGAAAGAAATTATCATTTAATATGTGCAATGATCAGAAATGAAAAGACCAATGTTAAAAATAGATTGTAAACATTTAGGTAGACAGACAGATACAGCCGGTCAGTTTGATTAATTTGGTTTGCTGAAATGTTTTCCAATAAGTAATGGACAGCTAATTATTAAATTATATAATCTAAAATACCATTTTAAGACATTTATTTATAATTATATAACCATAATAAATAAATATTATATTTTAGTACTTTATAATAACAATATTTTGTTATAAAAATGATTATTATTTACCTTTAGAATATTATGAAATATTTTTAAATAAGAATTGCTTATTATTCTTCCTCAAAATGAACTAATTATTCTAAATTAATTTAAATATTTAATTTGAACAATTATCAATAGAATGAATACATAATTATGTGATAACAATATCACTGTTTATTAATTAATATTAATAATAATAATAATAATAATGATAATTATTAGTATTAGATTAGGTTGGCCAATCAGAGAAAAATGGGTGTTTCGGCACCGCCTACATGTGAATAATGAATTTTAACAACACTGGCTCATTCTGGAAACGTAGTCTCATGGACGTTTCTGCAGACCACGAATTATGTAGCCGGAGGTGCATATGGCTGCTTTCATTTTTTAAGCGAACTCTACGGGGTGGCATGATGACGCCTTTACTTTTTGCACTTACCTCCGTGTGGAGGGCTTTCCCGCTGCAACCAATTTGTCCAGTTAGCTTGTTGTATATGTCAGCGGACTTGAGACACAGAGAGGAGTTGACCAGGACGACCGGGTTCGAGTCCGCGGTTCCGGAGAGCAGGTAGGACAAAAACAGAATTCAAAAAGTAAAATGAACAAGTAAATAACAGGGTGAGAATGTGATACAATCCAAAAACGTGGTAAAAATCAGACAAGGGATTTTCTTTTTCTGGACGGCTTATGTAAATTGTTGGTTGGGTTTAGGGAAGTGAGCGGGTGGGCGGGTCAATCTGTAAAATTGGTTGGGTTTAGGGAAGGAGGAGGGTGAGTCAATCGATTAGTCGGTCGCCCAGTTAATTATTCAGTCAGACAGATGGTCAGTCGACAGCGGCCTCTGGTGGGTTTACGGGAGAACAGCGAGAGACATTTGAAATACAAAAAAGCTCACACAGCGGCCTCTCATGGATTCGCAAAAACGAAAACTGTAAAAATACGTACCTCCCGGGATGTATTTCGCGGTCTCCAGAAACGTCCATTGGACTACGTTTTCAGAATGAGCCTGGCTTGAACTTTAAAAGTTGTTTATCCGTTTTGCAAAAAAAGAAAATAGAGCTAAAATTCTGTTGTTTTTTATTTTATTTTATTTATTTTTTAAATGTCTGCTTTCTAAGTTTTCTCTTTTTTTTTGAAAATGGATATGGAATGGCCGGAAGTTGCCCTGATTCAACAAAAGTGTGTTATGTAATACATACATTGATTTATTGTCCAGGATATTGTCCTGCCTTTATACACTATTGCTACCATTTTTACAAGTTTTGATATCCCTCTCTTTATTTGCAGTTTGCAACTAATTTTATGATCCAATTACAGCACCAATAAACTTAATTGCATCTACTCTTTCTATTACTTCATTATCAAATTTTTAAATCTATATCATGACTACTTTTACATTTCCCAAATAACATAACCTTTGTTTTACTTATATTTAATGCAGTTTGTTTACGTCAAACCACAATTATTCATAAGTTTTGATCAATTCCATATGTTTCGGTAAATTATCCCCAGAACAAAAGATACTTGTATCATCTGCAAATAAAATCAACTTTTTTCACAACTTTGATATCTTACACATATCATTAATGTAAAATATGATACGATTTATATGACGATTTATGGTTGCCAATTTCCACGAACTGTTGCCTATTTTTTAAATAACTGCTTATCCAATCCAGGCCTACTATCGTTCTAATTTATTTAGCAATATATTATGATTTATTGTATCAAGTATCTTTTTTAAATCCATAAAAATTGCAACTACTTTCTCCTTTTTATCTATCCTCACTATTTTCCTCAATTTCTGTTAATGCCAGAGATAAAATTTTATTAAAAAGGTATTACATTGTTCTTTAATTTATTATCAGTAATTATTTAATTTAAAGGAATTTAATAACTATTATGGTACAGGGTTTCTGCAGGGTCTTAATATGTCCTAAAATGTCTTAAATCTCAAAATTCAAATTTTTAGGCCTTAAAAAGTCTTAAATCTACTGAAATATTGTGTTGTTGGTCTTAAATAATTTTTAATCAGGTCTTAGTTTTCCTTTGTTCGTGTATTGCTACCAAATCTGGCCAAAACCCATACAATCACCAACAACTAACTCTATTTATCACAATGTTTTAATTATTTTCCTTACAGCAACATTTGTTTAAAGGTTCTCTATGTTTTTACTGCTGAGGACACTGACCTGGACAGATTATTGTGCATTTAGTTTATTAAAACTTCTTTTAAAACGTTTGTTCATTTTTTTTTTATTCAATGGGGGAAAAAAAGGTGTATGGATACAAGTAGAGCTTGCTTGTTTTTATACAATATTTAAAATATTTAGCTAGGAAATCAAATCTAAAATATTTGTATTTTTTATTATTAATGTATCATTGTATTATTAACTTTATTAAATTATCTTTTTTTTTCTCGATAGGGCAAATAAAAATCTTTTCCGTCTGGGCCATTCCAAAAATTCCTTAGTCTTAAGCCCTTTACGGGTCTTAAATTTTAATTATAACGATCTTAAAAATGTCTTAAAGTCTTAAATTTAAACCTGCAGAAGACCTGTAATACACTGCTTATTATTAGACAATCTTTAATTATTATTTAATGTTAAAAAATAACAACAGTATTAATAATAATATTTTTTTTAATTTACTACTAAAATTATTAATATATTATTATAATATTTAGTTCTTGAAATTATTATTTATTATTTAAATTAGATTAATTTGACATGATTTTATGTATTAATATTTATGACAACTATTTATCACAGGTATTAATATTTGCATACCTCATTTATTTAATATGGTATTTATTTAAATTGATGCAATGTATGAAACGCTTTCTCAATACTCCAGTCCCGTGTGTTATTATTAGCAGTGCAGTTGTTTTTCCGGAGTCTCAGCTGCACAAACAGGCACAAGTAAACACTCTGGGACTCTTGCAATGCAGTAAAAACACACACATGCACCGTAATGTGATGTAAACAAGGGATTTGCTGTGTAGACAGAGCATGAACCCGCAACAGCAGCATGCCATGGCGTCAGCTGCATGCATCGCCGCTGTTATTCCAGACCTGTGTTTTCCTCAGCTTGTTTTTGTAACAGCTTTATCTAGGTGGAGATAAATCTGTGTTTTATCTCCTTTTAAAGGTACAAAGGCTCTTAAAACTGGCCAAATAATCACATATGGGGCACATTTTAAGCACAGTTGTTGTACAGTGAGATTGGAGATTTGCATGATTGCAGATTCTCCAAGTTTGATTTCAGTACCTTGGTAAATGTGTTGCTTAATCTGATTGATGCCGTGTCAGCACAATGCAGGTCAATGCTCATCATATTTATGTGCCATCAGAGAAAGTTGGCATTAAGTTGACAGTAATAACAGTGCTTGAATCTCACACAAAGATATGGGTGTGTTTGACACCATGACGGCAGACGTGCCAGTTATCACCAGAGAAACCAAAAACACAACTGGAAAGTTTAAGTTTGTCTGTTGCTGTGCTACATACAAACTTGCTACATGCTATGCTACATACAAAGAGGCAAATTTATGCAGAACATCTATAGAGAAACATACGTACATCTCATGATTCGGAGTTTACATCTCACAGTTCAGAGTTTACATTTCGTGGTTCGGAAGTTTACATTTTGCGATTCTGAATTTACATTTCGCAATTCAGAATTTGCATTTCGCAATTCTGAGTTTACATTTTGTGATTCGAAGTTTTCATTTTGTTATTCCGAATTTACATTTTTTACAATTCGGAGTTTGCATTTCGGAATTCGAGGTTAACATTTCATGATTCTGAGTTTAGATTTTGTGATTCTGAATTTACATTATGCAATTCAGAGTTTACATTTTGCAATTCGAAGTTTACATTTTGCAATTCGAAGTTTACATTTTGTGATTCGAAGTTTACATTTTGTGTTACCGAATTTACATTTCGCAATTCGGGGTTAACATTTCATGATTCTAAGTTTAGATTTTGTGATTCTGAATTTACATTACGCAATTCAGATTACATTTTACAATTTGAAGTTCACATTTCGGTATTCCGAGTTAACATTTTGTGATTCTAAGTTTAGATTTTGTAATTTTGGAGTTCCCATTTTGCGACTGAGTTTATATTTTACAGTTCAGGGTTTCCATTTAGTGATTCGTAGTTTACACTTTGCGATTCTGAGTTTACATTTCATGATTCTTTGTTTACTTTATGGGATTCAGAGTTTAGATTTCACAATTCTGAGTTTGCATTTTGCAATTAAAATTTGCATTTTAAGATTCGGAGTTTACATTTTGTGATTCTGAGTTTACAAATTATGTGATTCTGAGTTTACAAATTGTGATTAGGAGTTTATATTTCGCAATTCTGAGTTTATATTTTGCAATTAGGAGTTTACATTTCGCGATTCGTATTTTACAATTTATGATTCGTAGTTTACATTTCTCAATTCACAGTTTAAGTTTTGTGATTCGTACTTTACAAATTAGAAAATTTTTTAAACTTTGAAGGCAATATGTTAATATGATTGAGACAACGAGAAGTTGAATTTATTGTTAACATGCGAAAATTACAAACAAATGTTTCAGATACAGTGTGCAATAGCCTTTACTCTGTTTCATACTACCATGATAATAAGTTAAATACTTTAGCTCATCAATCAACATGATTTATGCAGCAGTCCAGTCTCGCAGAAGACCACAACTCCCATTATTTTACGCGCCCTCTAGTGGCATACATTACCATACTGCTAATTTAATGCGGTAATACAGGATTTTCTTTTTATATAATAGTTTTTAGGTTTTTTTGGGGGGTTTTCATCTATAGGAAAGTGTATGTGTGTGTGTGTGTGTGTGTATGTATATATATATATATATATATATATATATATATATATATATATATATATATATATATATATATATATATATATATATAAAGATTTTTTATGTAATTAAATTATTAGGACATTTAAGAGTATTGACAAGAAAACATGGGGAGCAATGAAAGGGGAAGGATCGGCATAGGACCTTGAGCCAGGAATCGAACTCGGGTCACCTTAAACACCGGAATGCCATGTGTCAGCGCACTAACCACTAGAGAGGAGTCTGGGTGCAGACCTGGTGCAGTGCAATCTGAGCTGCATCTAATGCTTTTTAATGCACTCACCTAACCCCACCCCTAATTCTACCCCTCACAGTGACGTCACACACTCCATTGAGTGCATTGTGTCTGACATTGCATCAATCTCAGCTTGCATCACAAAGGCTGCATCCAGACACTATTTAACCCCTGTGCCATTGGCTTTGACAGCATTTTTTTTCCCAAAAGTTGCCTTAAATACATGCACTCAGTTTTGACATTTGTTGGTCTGGAGCCCAGCTGTGTTCGTCAGCATCTACTGTGTGCATTAGTCCCATTGCTTTGTTTGTCCCATGCTATATTGTCAGGCCGTGCTAGTATTTGCGTGTGCTGTCATAGTGAAGGCCATGCACGTCTGTTTGTGCAGGTCATGAAAACAAATGAAAAACAAAACAAAAAAAGAGCACCACACACACACACACCTGCATGTAAAAAGAATGGCACAGGAAAATAAGTACACACGACATGCACACTTTGTCTTTCCCACCGACAGTAAACACGCATTAACTACGCAAACACGCAACATTACCTAGGAAAATATGCTCACCGTCCCTCATACACACAGAACTCTGATAACAGCGCGTGTGTGTGTGTGTGTGCACTCAAATGGGCTATTAACTATTGTGCTGTAACCACGGCGACTGGAGAGATCAACGTAACATGATCTATTATCTACTGCCAGGAGACTCAGAGGGAATGAAGTGTCTGTCGCTCTCATCGTCTTTGTGTTTACCGAAAACTCTGCTGCAACTTCTAAATGCATGTCTGTCTCTCTGCCTGCCTGCCTGTCTGTCTGTTTCACTCTTTCGTTCACTGCCAGTCTTTTTTTCTATGTTACTTTCTGCCTGTCTGTCTCTCACTTGTGGCAACTAGCCTGTGTATCTGCCTCTTTCTGTCTCTCTCTAAGCTTGACTCTGTCTTTGTCTCAGAAACTTGTTTGCATTTTTTTGTTTCTCTTTCTCTCTCTCTCTCTTGCTGTTTACTAAAGTTTGAAAATATCAGGAGTGTTAATGAAGTATCTAGTATTATATCTGAGAAAAATGAAAGGGTGTTGACCTTTTAAAAATTTATTTAAAGAAATTAGCTTATGACAATATAAGATATAAATTTAAGGATGTTTTTACACCTGCCTTATTCATTTCGGTTGAATCCCACTAGAGTTAATTTTCCCTCTTGGTGCGATTCATTTGGGCAGGTGTGAATGTAGCGAGTGGACCAAAAAAGTGGGCCAAAACCTCCTTGAAGAGAAACTCTCGAGAGGTTCTTTTGTGTTGAGAACATGATCCAAACTAGAACAGACCCAACTGCAAAAACTGCACCCTTTTAAACTAATCCAGCTGTCGTAGTCCAATGTGCTGTCCCATCTTATGGGTTGTGGAGGAAAATTATTTGTTGACAGTGCTTTACCAACACTTTTAAACTGATTTACACATCAGTTTAGAGAGAGAGAGAGAGAGAGAGAGAGAGAGACAGAAAGAGGGAAAAACATAACCTGATGGATCGCTGGCAATATTTCCGGAAGATGACCATGTCATAGTTTAGCTTAATTAATTCATGCCTCCTCAAGTGACTTGCGATGCGTCATTTGCAATGCATTAAAACATTGTTTTCAGCCGCAGTCACACATTCATTCTCAAAATGTATAGTTTGTCTGAAGTGATGTGTACTAACTATATAGTATACTATGAGCAGGGATACAATCAGCCAGCGCAGTCGTCCCTCCATAGTAAAAGCAACATATTGTGTCTGCCAGTTTGTTTACTTGCGGGAGTTCCATTGGCATTTTCCCACACATTAATTCTGACCAATCGAAAAGTAGTTTAGGAAATATGTTCAATAACTTCTGTCCAATAAGTTATGTAGATCATTTCACACATCTGCATTTTGGCTCTTTTCAACTGGTTTGGACCAAAGCAATCAGTGTGGTGTGAAAAAAGACCCAAAAACGCCAGAAAAATGCTACAGTGTATCTTTTGTTGCCCTTGGTCTGGACCAAGTTAACTAACAGATGTGAAAGCACCCTTATTGTTTTATTGTAATTCAGAAATTTTCCATATTTGTCAATTAAACTTTTATTTACCCAACCACTCCACATGCTTAAGAAACTGAAATATATTTAAATATATTTTATATAGTATATGTGAAGTTTATTCACAAACTAATTTCGAGAGGATTTCAAGAGTTCACACTTAGCTGATGATTGATTATAAGCAAGTTTGGCATGCTGTCCCAGGAGAGAGCCCTGAGCCCAAAGGTTCTTGAGCCCTGGGCTCAAGGGGGATTCTTCAAATCGAAGATGACTGAAGTGAAAAACCCTGGCTCTTTATAGTGGGTTAGGAATGGCCTAATTGGTGGATCATACATGCTAATGCAGAACCAGCCGTGTTCAATCATAATCACGTGCTCCTCTCGAAGTTAGTTTATGAATAAACTTCACCACGTGATTATGATTGAACTTGGCTGGTTCTGCATTAGCATGTATGATCCACCAATTAGGCCATTCCTAACCAGAGATGTATAGTAACGAAGTAGAACTACTTCACTACTGTACTTAAGTACTAAAAGGCAGTATCTGTACTTTACTGGAGTATTATTTTTTTCTCCTACTTCCACTTTTACTTAAGTACATATTTTACATGAGTTTAATACTTTTACTCCGATAGATTTTTTATGTGCTGCATCGTTACTCGTTACTAGGGGTGTCAAAATGATTGATATCAGTTCAGTAATAGGTCATAACCTGTTATTACGTGATGACGTCATTTATCTCCTATGCGCGATGTCGCAATACTATGGCGAAGGACGGAGGCGCGAGGGCGAGGCGGCACAGCATACCAGCCGCTAGTTTACTGTTAGGGAGAAATGTTATAAACACCTCTGCCTATCTCTCGCTCTCTCACTTTGGACATTTGACCCGCTGGCCAGTTTGTAAGGTAACTTTTCCTCTCTTCTTAGCTGTTAAAGCTGTGGATCCAGACATGAGCGTGTCTCATGTGCAATTAAGTTTTCTCCACTGTGTCTATTACCTGTGATAATCGCGTATTCTTCCCGTCATGGGTGAACAGCGCTTATATTTCTAAAGCCCTTTCTGTTGAGGACAATAACCAATCGTAGCCGTGTAAGACCCGCTTGTCAGCGCTCAAAAAGCAGGCGGGATAATATTGACATGAGTTTATTAGCTGTAAATGCTTGTGCTGTCTTCTGTGCATGAGTTTTGTTTGATACATCCAGGAAGAGTGTTTTCTTTGAGCAGGTCAAATTAAGGGCACAGTTTGTATATCTGACTGCTGTATTAAAGGACAAAATTTTATTACAAAAAACCCTTTAACTGTCACACCAAGACAAAAGCAATATACATTTTTTTGATTGCATTTCTTAACTCCTAATGTCGCTAGTTAACACAATCAGTGCATTTTTATTCAACACATCACATTATTTCTAAAATATCAGCCTCTACCAAATGGTTGAGATGTTGGTTTATGGTAAAAGTACCAGAATTAATAAATATACTACAGAAAATATGAACTGTAAGACCAATTTCATTAAAAACATAATAAAAATAAAAAAAATTATTACTAAATCATAGCCATAAGCCATAAAATATTTCAGATTTTCAATTAGCACAGTAATATACACATTTTCCTGTTTTTTTTTACAATAAAATCAAAATCAAGTGAATTTGTGAAGCAGGATTTAGTTTGCTTGTTTAGTTTAGTTTCACGAGTGCTTCCAGAAGACAGAACTCCTGTTTATTGTGGTATTAACCAATCAAACTTCAAAACTCCCAAAGTGTGAGTGTGTCTTTGTGTGTGTGTGAGTAAGAGTGAATAATGTGTGAGTAAGAGAAAACAACAGTGTGATTGTACCTGTGTGTGTGTGTATGTGTGTGTGTAAGAAAGAGAGTGTAAAAATAATTGTAACCTATGTAATGTCCCCACAATTCACAAAAATGTGTGTGTGAGAGAGAGATAGAGAGAGAACTGTGTGTGTGAGAGTGTATGAATGTGTGAGAGTGGGGAGAGAGTGTACATTTAGGTGTGTGCAGGGCAGTGTGTGTGTGTGTGTGTATGAGAGAGAGAGAGAGAGAGAGAGAGTATGTATGTGAGTGAACATGCTTAATTATCTCTTCAGTGAAGGGATTTTCTGGTAAAAGGGCCTAACGATGTGAGCTCTTGTACCATAGAAACTATTTACAGAGAAAAACAGTATCGTAAGCCCTGTTTCTTTTTGTTCTGCTTAATCAAGTACCCCAAAAAAGATTTTTAAAATAAACAAAACAATTAGTGTATTTTGACTGCTTTCTTTAATAACTACATTACACAAAACTTGTACTTTTACTTTCAGTACTTGAGTAGTAAATTTTGAAATAAACTACTTGTAATACTTAAGTACAAAAAATGTTGAATACTTTTGTACTTCCACTTAAGTATGGTGCTTAAAGAGCACTTCTACTTCTACTCAAGTCAATTTTTGATAAAGCACTTGTACTTTTACTTAAGTATGGGTCTCTAGTACTTTATACATCTCTGTTCCTAACCCATTATAAAGAGCCAGGGTTTTTCACTTCAGTCATCTTCGATTTGTAGAATCCACCCCTACTTCTTCACCTTTCCCTCCATAGGGCGGCACGGCGGCCCAGTGGTTAGCACTGTTGCCTCACAGCAAGAATGTCACCGGTTGTAGTCTATTAACAGGCCGGCTGTCGTTTCTGTGCGTAGTTAGCAAGTGTCTCCCGTGCTCGTGTGGGTTTTCGCCGGCACAACAAGTGAATTGATCATTCTAAATTTAGCACTAGAGTCAATCTAGTGAGGGGGGAGTTGTCGAAATCTACCTGAGCTCAAGCCTCCCCTCTCGCCCTGGAAAAGGGAGGGTAGCCCAGGGCTCAAGGACCTTTTGAGCTCAGGGCTCTCTCCTGGGACAGCATGCCAAACTTGCTTATAATCAGTCATCAGCTAGGTGTGAACTCTTGAAGTGAAATATCGTGTCATTCAATTGAAACTTTTTTTGGAAGCATTAAACATTCTTGAAAAAGAAGTAAACTTTAAATCATTAAGAGTTCAAATTCTATTTTCTATGCTTTCATGTTCATGTAATTTTTTTTTATTTTAGTCAAGTAATTAGATTACTTACTGAGTAACTGAGTAACTTTTCTGACAAATTGATTAGAAAAGTAACTTGAATACAATTGTAATGATGTAACTAGAAACTAATTACAATTCTGAAGTAACTTACCCAACACTGTTCCCCATATGTCAGTCTATATATAGCTTCATTTTAACCCACCTATTTTTATGTGCATTTTATGTGCACTCTCAATTTATAGACATCTGTTTATTTCTCACACCATTTTTTTATCTGTCTCTCTCTTAGCTTGTCAGTTGTTACGTCTCTCTCTTTTTCTGTTCAGGATTTCTCTCTATCCCTGTCTGTCTCTCGCTTTGTCTTCCTCAACCTGTCTCTCTCAACAACCGGTCAGTTTCTATTTCTACCTCTTTATTTAAAGGCTTGTCTCTCCCCTCCTGTCTTTTGTCCTGTTTCATGCCCTGTCTCTCTCACAGATGCTCCATCTGTCAGTCTATCTCTTTGTCTCTTTAAATCTGTCTTGCCGCTTGTTCGTTTTTCCTGGCCTGTCTGTCTCCATCAATCCATGCCAATCTATTTTTCCATTTCTTTTTATGTTCTCTCTCTCAGCTTTTCTTTATATATATCTCCCTTTCTACCTGTCTTTCTCTCACTTTGTGTATTTTGGCCTGTCTCTCTTACTGTCTGTCTACCTGCCTCAGCTGCTCTCTTTTTGCCTCCCTTTATAACCGTCTACGCTTGTTTTTTCTGCCTATTATTCTTTCAGTCTCTCAGCCTGTCTACGCTCAGCTTGTCCATCTGTCTATGCTTGTCTCTCTCTCTCTCTCTTTCACTCAGCTTTTCTCTCTCTCCCTGTCTCACCCTCTCTCTGACGTTCCAGGGATAATGTAGGAAGAATCTGACCTAGATACACACACACACACACACACAGTCCAGATTAGTGGACATGACGTTATATGCACTATATACCCTCGGATTAACACACTAACATCCTCCTACTGCCAACTCAACCGTGAAATGTACACACACACACACACAAGCACACACACAGAGTTTCTGTTTATCTTTGCAGTCACCGATTCACCACAAGGTCAATCATTAAGTCCATTTAGGCTGCACAATATTGGAAAACTCTAAGATTGCAATATTCTGTGCATATATACTGCGATAATATCACAAGATGATTTAAATAACTCTATTTGGGAAGAACTTGTAATTTGACATTTGATAGGGAGTGCATCCATCTACATAAAATATAATAAATCTAATATAACATGACAGGCAGAATTTAATGCAATAGAACAAAGATACAAATGAAATAAACAGTGCGTTATGGTTTATTGGAGAGTCTAAACCATATTGAGGAACAGAAATGCAATAATCAAATGTTAAAGAACACCGTATACAGTCGTCGACATTTGAAGTGGATCAAAACTTTTCATCAAAGATGTACTA
Organism: Danio rerio; assembly: GCF_052040795.2. NCBI lineage: Eukaryota > Metazoa > Chordata > Actinopteri > Cypriniformes > Danionidae > Danio > Danio rerio. Next base: position 11,992,999 of record NC_141042.1, read on the forward strand.
AACTACTGAAGAGCATTCTTGTCTTAGAAAAATGTTTTTGATCCGCTTCAAATGTTGACTACTGCAGTCAGTCTTCATTGTGGAAGTAATAAATACAATTAGTTAAAGCTACACATTTTAGAAATTTTTTTTGTGCCCAAATGGTTTAAATTTGATTGAAATCTTACACAGTCACAGGCCTTAAAAATGTGCGCTCTATTATGGTTAAACTCTGCATGTGTTCTGAACATAGACTGTAAAAAATATGGACGTAGTGTCCATGATGTCACCCATAGGTTTCTGAAGAGTGCAAATGAAGCTACAAGTGGGCATGGCCAACTGGCGCCATTTTGTTTGCATTTGTTTGTTTGGCACATTTTCATCATCGTTCCAACCGGGGGTAACCAAATAAGGGAAAAAAGGCGGAGCATGAGCAGAGCTACAGATGCCTGCTAGCATTTTGTTAAGACAGGCTTTTCTTTGAGAGAAATGTTTAAAGGGTCACGAAACACCAAAACACATTTTTTGAGTATATGTGGTCGGATATGTGTCCCATACTGCTAAAAACACTATTAGGACACCTATATTTCACTAAAGTGTAAATTGGTTGTTTTTGTGTTATTTCAAGCAAATTCGTACTTCCGGTTTGAAATGAATTTTTGAAGCTGCGTCACGGTCATGACATAATAGCGTGTATTCCAGCGTGCAGACTGGGCGTCTGTGCCAGAGTGAGTCTTATTACGTCTTACAGTGTGATGCATTAATGCATGAGTAAGGCTTGGTTCTGCCAATCAGCACGCTCTATTTTGCAACTTCATTAATATTCATTATTGTCACAGTGTTTAGACGACAGAGACGCCACGTTGTGTTGGCAAAACAAGCGTGAAGTGTGGCTTTTATAGTTTACTGCAGTTAAGTTTTGTTTTCATTTTCTCTCTGTGAGAGCGCAGCTGGAGTCACGTGTGGGTTAACAGTGTACGCGACGCTCGACAACAATAACTTACATGTATAAGGAGGACTATTGTTTACCTGAGAGCTGTTCTCATCTGCAAACGCTGAGATCCGGATTCGCTTTAGTCTCCTCTTAATAAAGACGCGGCTGTAGTTGCTGGTGATTGTCCGGTCTCTACAGATTTGGTAAGTGAGCGACCAGTGCTCTTTGTTTATTCAGTTTGTTCGTATTGAACCAAGTTAACTATTGCACCGAGTGTAAACATGTTAGCACCACAACCAAACTTTAACCTCGTGTAGGATTTTCACCGCATTTAGTGACCGGAATAACACACGCGGTTTTCTGACGCTACCTGCCGAGTGCATCCAAGTTTCCGGGAAATGCTGAGTCTTTTTTTCTCTCATGCGCCGTGCGGTATCAAACATTGCATGAAAAATACACGCTTAGAACAGATCCTCGAATCAAATGTTTCGTTTGTCGTGTGGGACATGAATGAATTCCCTGAATGAAAGAGCCAAACTGCAGTTAACCATTTAATAATTTAATAATTTAATAATTTGGCAAATAATTCGACTACAGATGTCCATGTAAACACAGTCACTTTGTCCCGTGTGTGTGTGTGTCTGTGTGTGTGTGTTTTGACTCAAAATAGACACTCGCCCAAAATAGTCACGCCCAAATAGACATGAAAACGGTAATCTCTTCCACATACTTCAAATATAGTCTGTGTTCGTAAATGCAAGACTATTGATGAAATCCAGGAATAACACGACATTTCAGATGACTGTTTTAAAGCCCACAGCTAATCAATCTGTTGTGGAGTGCATTACAGGTCTAAAGAAAATTTATAAATGATAAATTAGCTTAAATAAAGTGCACAGTAAAGAGCACACAGCATGCCATATTATATGATAGTTGTAAGAAATAATTCCAAAAAGCAACTGACTGTGTAAAGCTACAATAAACAAAACAAAAATATGATGTATATGCCGAGTTCAGCGGCGAATCGTCCAGAATCAGCTGAGGTGAAGTGATGGCAACCAGACTTAATATAACTTAATATAACTGAAACTGATGAGTTATAAAAAAATATAGAGCGGGAGGTTGCTGCTTGGTTTTGAATGATGTTTTCTGTTTAACTATAGTCCCAACTCGACATTCGTTTCAAATGCACACATGTGTTATTGATGCTTAAATGATATTGTCATAATTGTCATAATATAGATATTAAAAAGTAAAATCAGCTTTTAGGGTCTACTAATATTTTTTGTGGGTAGTTGACAAATATGCAGTAAAAATTGCTTTTTAAAATACAAAATTTGAACAAAAGAAATTATGCATTTATTAACTTTTGCAGTTGTTTCTCAGTTTTTTTGTACCGTAAAAATGTTCTATGGTTTGACATTGCAAAAATTAACAAAAAAAATTCTCTAATGATGCATTCACACCAGATGTGAATAAAGCATCAAGCACGAGTAATTCACATGTTAAGTCAATACAAAGATTTGAAAAACATCATGCAGCACAATTTACACAAATGAAGTGGCGCAAATGACGCGATTCCTGCGAATGAAGTGGCGAGAGTTAAACAATTTGCGCATTTGCCCCAATTGTTCCTGTTAAAAAATCTGAATGTCAGCGGACATTCGTGCCGCAATAACCAATCAGGAGCTTTCTCTTGTAGGGGCATGATTATGATGTAGCGCCTGTTGTTGGTGTCCCGAGGGGAAATCCTTTTGCCGACACCGGACAACAGTTCATCAAACTTGGCCTGGCTTAGTCCGAAGCATGGCTGAAAGCCTCCATCATCCAAGTATAGTTTCTGGAGGAGTTGATGAACTCAGAGCTGGGTGCACCTCTGAAAGAATCTCGAGAACTCAGATATAACGCAGAATAAATATACACTGATTTTCAGCACGTTTGTCGCAAGTTTAATGACGTACAAAACGGAATGCCTCAACTTTGATCCGCCTGTTTACATGAGTCACATATCCAATTTATATTGGATTTATTTCCACATATGAAGGAGGTCTGAAATCAATCTCTAAATATCCGAATCCATGCATTTTGTGTGTGTGTGTGTGTGTTTACACGGTCATAGAACCAATCCGATCTGTTTCACATATGAGCAGAAAATCGGAATTGCGTCACATTTAACTGGCAGTGTTAACGGCGGCCTTTGTGAAGTAAACAATGTTTGATAAGTTTAAGTCAGCCACTGTAAGACTTGTTTTTTCTGTTGTTTGTCTTATTTTTTTGGCATCTACATGTACATCAGAAAAAAACAGAAAAGTGGGCGTGTCCAGCTCTGTTTAGGGGGGAGTGTCGGAGGAGGGAAAGAGGGAAGGTCTTTAAAATTTGCATAAAAATGGGAGTGTCGGTTTGGGCATGCGCAAATCCTGATTTCACAATTTCCAGATGAGAAAAGCTCTCGGGTAAACAATGTTCCTTAGACACAAATTTGTGTCGCGCATCGCGTGCACTGTAATCCACACGTGAGTCGAGCTGCGCTCTCATTGAAAATGAAAACAAAACCTTCATTGTAGCAAATATACAAGCAACACTGACGACCAGTATCTCCAAACATTTCTTGTTCTCCCGCTTGGCAACACAACGTGGTGTCTCTCTGCCGTCTGAACACTTTAACAGGTAAAAAACAGTCTTCGAAGCTCTATCATGCATATTAATGAGGTTGCACCGCATATAGAATAGAGTGTGCTGATTGGTTTGAACCAAGTCTTACTTATGAATGAATGCAGCACACTCGGAGACTTCACAAGGTACTCCCAGGTACAGATGTCAGGTCTACACGCTGACATCTCATGGCCGTGACGCAGCTTTAAAATTCGTTTCAAACCGGAAGTACGAATTTGTTCGAAATAGCAAAAACAACTAATTTTCACTTTTTAATAGTCCTAATAGTGTTTTTAGCAGTGTGGGACAAATATGTGACTGTCCACAGCTCAGAAAATGTGTTTTAGTGTTTTGTGACCCTTAAGGACTGATATTTTATTCTATCTAATTTCTTAAGCAAAAACGCATAACTTCCATCCATACTACAAGCATTGACCACCTTCATAAATGAATTCCTGTTCTGACCTCAAGCTTAGGCAAACAACTGACAAAGCACCAATCAGCGGCTGCATTTTTAAGATGTCATCATGTAGACTTCTTACAAAGTATTTTACAGTATTTTTAAAAATACAAGTATTTTGATACAAAATATTAACCCGTTTTCATACCCTATCAAATACAAATTACAAAATACTATTTTGTATTTAACATGTGTGTTTGAAATACTTGTATCATAAATACTGTCCATCCCTGCTAACAGCTGTAGTTTAATGTATGAAATGGCTATACAATAGAAGAAAAAACAGAATGCAGACTTTACTTTTAGCACAGACAGTGGGGCTGATAAATAAGCATGAAGAAGCACCATCAGATATCAGAAACATCAACATTTGAGCATCAGCATCAATATTTAGTCTAAACACAGAGACGTCTGTGGGAAACACTGAACGCAGGTTACGTTAGGACAGCGGTCCTCAGATCACCACTCATCTCGTCTTCAATCTTCTCTCTCTCTCTCTCTCCCCCTCGTCTAATCTCGCCCCCCACCTCTCTCTCTCCTCTGAATTGATTAGCATTCATCCTGATGTGCTGCTCGTCCGTGGAGAGAGCTGATGGCGTGCTGATGAATGGCTGAGGAGAGAGGGCGTCGCTCCCGAACGGACTCGCTGACATCCTGCATTAACCAATCAATAACCAGACACACGGGACCGAGCGGGGGGAGTCCTGCTCGCCCAATCATTTGCATGCGCCCGACTGCTATAAAGGAGACTGAAAGGAGAAAGAAAGCAGTGTGAGAGCGGGCGAGAGCAGAATGCTGTCGTAGGCGTTAAAAGAGCGAGAGAGAAGGGAAAGAAAGGAGAGACAAGCCGCAAGGGCAGCGGTTATTTTATCACAGCAGTTCTTCATTTTCACAGCGGTTCAGCACAGCCAGAGGCACCGAAACCCAATCTAACACAAACACACGCACATTTATCTCGCTGTCTACATGGAGACTGCCCATTGACTTCTATTGTTTTTAAATTTAAGCTAATTAGAATTAATATAGACTAACAATGCCCTAAATACACACATTTCAGCATATTTAGAAATGCCTGCATATTTTTTGTCTTATTATTATCATTTTAAAGATGACACAGGAGCCCTTTGGCAATGATTTGAGGACTAGTTTTGTGGTGTTATTTGGAATGCCATAATATAAGAATATGACAGTCATTATAGCATGGTATTCAAAATACTTTAGTAATACTGCTCGAAAAATAAAGGGAACACTAAAATAACACATCCTATATCTGAATGAATGAAATATTCTTATTAAATACTTTGTTCTTTACATTAAAAGTGCTGACAACAAAAACACAAACATTATCAATGGAAATCAAATTTATTAACCTATGGAGGTCATGGAGAATTGGAGTCACACTCAAAATTGACGTGAAAAAACGCACTACAGGCTGATAATGTCCTTAAAGCACGTCTAAATGAGTGCCTCCACATGCCTGTATGACCTCCCTACAATGCCTGGGCATGCCCCTTAATGAGGTGGCAAACTCCTGGACAGTCTGTGATGCAACTTGGCATTGGTGGAGGGAGCGAGATATGATGTCCCAGACGTGCTCAATTGGATTCAGACCTGGGGAATGTGCAGGTCAGTCTCTACCATCAACGCCTTCGTCTTGCAGCAACTGCTGACACACTTTAGCCACATGAGGCCTAGCAGTGTCTTGTCTTGACTTAAGCGTCGAGTGATCAGGATAACCCATGACGCATACAATGCGCGTAGCCATGCATTAATACTTCCTCGTGCTCTTTCTGTTGCTGTGCAATAACACTTTCCAAACGCTAGTTGGCAGTAGGTGTTTATGATCCTCTGCATCAAGTTTCTTCACTGGTGCTTTGTTTTATCTGAGCACTACCTTAATGTAGAAGTGGCTCAAACTCGCTCATTTTGAGGTGGGAACCGGCGAACTTTAATCATAAAGTAAACACTAAACAACAGTTTCATCTGAAGCTTCTTCGCGAGACTCCACACTTGTAAACACTCGCTCTACTGGGCTGAGCCCCGCCCACACTCTTCAGCTCTACCAAGCCAACCAATTACAGAGCTTGCGCTATGCATCATTGTGACGTGTAGTTAAATTTTTTGAGAGGTACGCTTCAGCATCACCTACGGCCACGGCGGGGGCTATGCAACCACGCGTAGGCTACGCCAGAGCATACATGCTTGATGCAGAAATATAAATCAGGCTTTAGGAGGAACCCAGGGCCAACCGCACTGGCATATGGTCTCACAAGGGGTCTGAAGATCTCCTCTCGGTACCTAGGGGCAGTCAGTTGTATGGCATTTTACAGAATAGTCATAGCAATAGCAATCCCATGGTAATTTCTAAACTAGTACTGTGGTGTGTGTGGTGAGAAGACTTTCATGTGGTGCCATGGTATTTTTGTATTTACTTTTGTATTTACTTAACTGCTTGAAAACCTTGGCAGTGTTATATTGTAAAAATATAGCAATATTGTATTGGTTGATTGTACCATGGTATACACTACCTAGTGTGGTATGTTTGTGTGTATACGTGTTTAGAATTGATGGCAATAAATACTGATGTATTACAATGTAGATTCTGTTGGATATGTCATACTATAACCATAACATTTAACTGGTAAAATTTCAATGAATAGCAAAGTATTAGCTCCCCGTGTTTGCGTGGGTTTCCTCCGGGTGCTCTGGTTTCCCCAACAGTCCAAAGACATATGGGATAGGTGAATTGGGTTGGCTATATTGTCCGTAGTGTATGTGTGTGAATGAGTGTTTATGGGTGTTTCCCAGTGATTAGTTGCATCCGCTGTGTAAAACATGAGCTGGATAAGTTGGCGGTTCATTACGCTGTGGTTACCCCAGATTAATAAAGGGACTAAGCCGAAAAGAAAATGAATGAATGAATAACAAAGTATTAGCATGGTAACACTCTTATAGAGCATTCACTCTCATAGGAAACACCTGGGAGAGTAACTGGGGGTTATTACAAAACCTTTAAAGCTTTATAACTTAATTTAAAATATCTACCGAATACAGGGTTAAAACCATGGAAGAACTGTGGTATAACCTTGTGAAAATAAAACATAGCACCACAGTATTTCTGTTGTGAGACAAGAATATGAACACACAATAACGCGGGAAGTTTCTCGACATCGCATAGATTCATCTGTTTATAATGCAGTCTGCGAGCTCTCAGCGTGCGCGCCCTCGCAACAAGGACGTCTAGAAAGGTCAGTTCTGCAGCATTAGAGCGCGGCGGGGTGTGTGTTTGTGTGTGTCCGCGAGCAAGGACGATCCCATTCATCTCTGCTCCGCGCCGCTAATGCTGCTGATGAGAGAAACCCAACCTCATAAACAAGGTAAAGGGGAAAAAAACTCAGGGGAGCTAAAGCACGGGCATCGGGCGAGTGTGTGCGCGCGCGAACGCGCGGCGGTAATGAGTGTGCGTGTGGCGGCAATCAGAGTGTGCTGTGGAGTATTCCCCCGCTCGCCGAGCTAAAGGGGTAATCAAAATTTAATTACGCAGAAAATGAAGGGCAAAACCCCACGATCCAGGACCACACAAGCGACCGCTGATTGGTGGATGACAGATACACGTTTGAGAGAGAGAGAGAGAGAGAAGGCGGGAAATTAATTCAAGGATAGCAACTGCCGTACTTCTTTCTCGTCTCTAAATGATGGTCCACAGGATGTTCCTTAGATAAAATGGATTGTTCTTCATAAAAGACAGCTATCATATGGTTTGAGGCACTAGCAAGGACAGACATTTCAAAGTAAGTTCTTGGCACTTTGGTGAAATGGGGTGGATTCAGTGCCGAATTAAACATTGTTCATGTTCTGTTGTAAATATGTACCAAAAAATAAATAAATAAAAATAAAGATAAGTTTTAAATATGACAGTGTGAAAGCTAAGCTAACAGGGCTAAATGTACAATTGACTTTTTTGGTCTATCAAAGGAACCAAACTACAAATGTGAAGACTTCTCTGGGCCAGTTACTTAATAGTTTCTTCATCACTTTTTACAAGATCTCAAAATAAGTTCCCACATTTAGGCTACATTCCTGTCTGGAGAATTGTAGCATTTAGATATATCCAAAAATACTCAATCTGTAGCATTTCTCAACTAATATAGCAGGTTCAGGTAAAAATGATAGAAAATTTATTTCTCAGCGATCATTCATTTTCATTTTGGCTTAGTCCCCATATGCCTATCCAGCATATGTTTTACGCAGAGGATGCCTTTTCCAGCTGCAACCCATTACTGGAAAACACACTCATTCACAAACACAGTCACTACAGACAATTTAGCTTACCCACTTTACCTATATCGCATGTCTTTAGACTTGGGGGAATCCGGAGCACCCAGAAGAAACCAACGGCAACACGTGGAAACACCCCACCAAATGACCCAGCCGGGGCTCAAACCAGCGACCTTCATGCTGTGAGGTGATTATTCTACCCACTGCACCACTGTGAAGCTATATAAATACAATTTTACCAGATTACTTAAATATCTCTATTTGCAAAGTCATTACTTTAGATTGATTGAGATGATTTTGTAAAGGAGTAAAATATAAATATATATTTTTATGTAGTTTATTATACATGTAAGATACTATGATTGTAAATAAACACAATGGAGCAAACATTAAAGTAAAATAAATTGTGTTTTCTGTTTTTTTTCTGTTGAGAGTCTACAGTATTGCAGGTACAAAAACTGAAAAATAAAATGTCAAACATCACTGCATAGTCTTTATATAAGTCATTCATTTGAAAATAACCTTTATTAAACTTCTTTATGCACAACTAAAAGGCTTTGAACTTTGAACTCACAGGCCTTAAACACATGCAGATGATAAACTTTCACTCTTACGGTTCAATTCTGCAATGTTTAAACAAATCTTGTGTGTTTTGACCTGTGGTTTCTGGTCATCTATAATGCCAACTCAACATTGCATATCTAGTAATGTGCAGGGGTGGACTTAACCAATAAGCGAGTTAAGCAGCTGCTTAGGGCTCCAGGGCATTAGGCCCCCTGACCAATGCTTGTATTAATCATAAAGCCCTTTTATATATTTTATATTGTATGCTTTAAATCCGTCTATAACTGTTAAGATTTTAACATTATTACTTCATTTCAAAACCGCGGACCCTAATGAATAATGAAACTTTCCATCCGTAGTCCACATGTTGGAGGTGTGATGGCTTCAAAGACACTGCCAGTCCAGTGTTGCCAACTTAATGACATTTAAGACTCCCCTAGGGCCAAATTTTCAATAAAAACGACTACCGACTTTTTTTTTTTTTGGTGTTACTGGAGATTTGTAAACCTTCATGTGTCTCGGGTGATGCTGTCGGTCTCTCCCTGCTTCAGAACACTTACAGGCTGCCCAATACCACTCAGCCATCTCTCACACCTGCAGCCTTGAGAGCGGATCATTCCTCTGCATACAGACGACAAACGTTTTAACACCATGAGCGTGAGATATTTGAGGCAAGTTAGAGCTAAAATCTGCAGCACACCGGCCCTCCAGGACCGAGTTTGGACACCCCTGTTGTAGTTTGTGAACTGTTTTTTATTTGTGAATTTATTGCTTTTAATTTAACATTTAGAATATAAAGACTCCTTTAAATATTAAAATATATGAAATAAAATGTCAATGTTTAAATAGCCTATTTTTTAACATGCTGTTTATTTTCCAAAAATGCTAGGGCCCCGTATCTAGAATTGTTTAGGGTCCCTAAATCACTAAGTCCACCCCTGGTGATGTGACTACTGCAGACGCACACATTGCGATATCGATGCTCAAACGATATATTGTGCAGCTCTAGTTATCCCTGCTGCATCTCAGAACTGATCTCAGAATATTTACTACAAAATAACTTCAAAAAATACACCTCCCCCTGTAATTTAATATAAATAAACACGTTTCTTTTGCTCGATGAAAGAACATGTCTATTAAGGGTGTCGGTAAAAGTGACCATAACAGTAGCATTTCTCATTTATTCGTCACTATCACACCTGCTTGTCACAGCGGTCTGTCGGTTGAGGGTGTCCGAGGTGCTTAAGAGCTTGACATGGCTTCTCCTGACCTTCAACCCTCGCTTATCACCTGCTGCCGCCTGCGTGGCCGACTAACTCACTTAGCTGCGCTTGGCTCTCTGCTCTTATCAACGGCTACTCTGACAGACGACCAAGACACCGGAGAATAACTGCTTCACGTTGTCATCGGGAGAAAGGACAGAGAAAGAGAGGAACAAGTAAAGGGAATTGTCGAATACGGCAGCCTCAACACCCTACAGACTTTGATGGCCCTGAGCCCTGAGATGAAATTTCAAAGCGCCGTCTCTCTCGCTCTCGCTCTCCTCATCTTGCAGTCTCGCTGCAGAAGGCAATTACGAGTCCCTGGTCTCCGCGGCCGCCCACCTCCCTGCCGTCTCGTCTTTGCATTCCTCTTTCCTTCCCTCATTACCCACTTTCCCACTCTTTGCTTTTTCTCTCTCTCTCCGCTGTGAGTCATGCAAATCAGCGACGCTCGCTTGGAAAATATAACAGAATCATAAATAATTTTGGGGCAGATTTTCAAAAAGGTGGAGAGGATGCTTGGGGGGGTAGGAATGGCAGGAAGGCAGAGAGGGGGCATTTTAATGGAAAGGAAGTAATCATGGTGGGCCATTCAAGATGAAACGCCGTAGAATCCTTTGACGACTAAATGACGGCGTGCTGCGCACAGGATGCCCTTGAGCGCTGATCCGAGGTCGGCTTTTCTGTATTTAACTTCTGTGCGCAGATCTACCAAAACCTGATCTCAGATCTGCACCTAAGGGCACTCGCTTATTTCAATAACCAAATCCACAATGACGGGAAACCTGAGCTCTCGCAAGCCTGACCAGATCATATTCTGCTTCTCCCTGGAGATGCGAGATGTGATCTGAGGCCAGGTTTTAAACATAAAGGTTTCAGGAAGAAGAATGGATTGTATGGGTACAAAGAACTTTCTAGATCTTAAAAAAACAATCTGGTGCTATGGAGAGACCTGAAAGAAATTAGAGAAGCTTATAATATCTCTATTTCTATACCGCAGGAATGGCTTTCAGATTTAAGGAATAGGAGGTGTATTTAGTTACTAAAGTGTGTGATTAGATCAATCTTTTTGAAAACTTCCAGTTTAAACGAATGTTTAGGTTTTTATATATATTTTTATAAAGGTATTTTCCAATTTTTATCTCTCTATTCTGACCTTTATGACCTTATAACAATACTATCATTGCATATGAAGTTAAAACCCTCTAAAACTCCCCTCCATTGTAAATACAATGATTTCATAAACTAAAGTTTTTATTGTTTTTACAAAAAGAGACATTTGAACTTATTTTCAGTCGGACTACAATAGCTAAACCAGCCCAGCAGGCACAAGACGTCAACATGATGTCAGATTAATGTTGACCCCAAAGTCATGGGAATGTTGCATCTTATTTGGAAATGAAAATTGGGTTGATGTCAGGTTAACTTCCAACCTAAAATCAACCCAATATCAACATCTAATGATGTACCAGCTTGACTTTGTGTGGATGTTACCACTATGATGTCTATCAGACGTTGGGTTTTGGTTGTCATACCTGACGAATAATGTCAGTCTTTGACGTGGTTTAAGATGTTGGCTCAAAGTTGGATTTTTGTCACTTTCCAATACAACCTAAAATCAACGTCAATCGTCATTATTGGACGTTAAAATAACGTTGTTCTTAGATGCTAGCTAGACATTGAATTTTGGTCACCTGATGTCATGCCCTAAATCTAACCTATTATTAGCATCTTATGGCATTGCTCCTGCTAGGATAAGTGTGTGAACTAAATCTGCTACCAATAAACCATACAGTTACATTATATTATAACCATATGGTCATAATATACATTTAAACCTTACATAAATGAAAGTAGCTTTCCGTGATGCACCGATAGCCCTAAATCTGTGGTTGTAAAAATAATTACCATGGCAAGATGATTTACAGTATATAAGTGAGCCATTTATGTGTTTTAATTACGGCTGAATTGCCGTTCCGTTCATCACGCCTAATTTACAATAATCTACTGTAACCTAAATACTTCAACACACAGGTGGTGGCATAAATCAATAGCGCAGATATGTTTAAGCACTTTTTCGAGACAAAAAAAATATTTAAACGTACTCTAGAGTTTTCAAACTTGCCAGTAAATGCCTCTTGAGAGTGTTTAAGCATTTGCCTCCATCCATTGAGTGCGTTATTACATTCAGCTCCCTTTAAATCAATTTCCTAACCGAGTTATGCACTGAATCCTGGCACCATAGTAACAACTTTACAACAGTGATGATGTTTTGACCACCGCCTTGTGGTTTGTTTAGGGCCACAATGGAGGCGGCTCTTGTACACAGCATGTCTTGTTATTGTCACTAGAGGAATAGCATGTCCTACCCGACGCTTCTGAAGGGTTGCATTCTGGGAAGTCCCAGACGGTAACAGATGACCAGAAGCGAGAGCGCTGAGGAACCTGACAAGCTGCCACTGAAATAGCTCAGAGAGAGAGAGATGTCGAATACTCTGAAGACCGAGAGACTGTAATAAGATTTTGCTATTTCTTGTGCTCTGAGACGAGACACAATACTTTTAACTAGGAGGCAGCATCCGTCCTCTTCATTAGCCTATACTGCTGGTTTGTATCTGACTTTGTCACCTGCAGTTTTAAAACAATCCAGTTAAAAAGTACTGCTTGATTTTTACCTTTCATGCAGTGTTTAAGTGAAGTTTATTTATAAACAAATTTCGAGAGGATCACGTGCTTATGATTGTTCGCAGCTGTTCCAAATTTAGCTAATGACTGATTATCCTATTAGACGATCCTTAACTCACCATAAATAACCAGACTTTTCTCATCTAAATATCTTCGTCTTGAAGAAACCCCCCCACCCAACCCTACTTTCCCTCCTTTCAAACGGGCGTCACGGTGGCCAGCGATTAGCGCTGTTGCCTCACAGCAAGAATGCCCCTGGTTTAATTCCTTTCCAAACCAGACGGCATTTCTGTGCGGAGTTTGCTTGTTCTCCCCGTGGTCGCGTGGGTTTTCCCCGTGTCCTCCGGTTTCCTCCAACAGTTCAAAAACAAGCACTCTAAACAATTAATCCAAATACTTTAGCTAAACTCTGAGTACACCTTTCAGCATCCATATCTGACACTTAGCTACAACAAGCAAGAGGGGGAGTCATCGAGATCTCCCTAAGCTCAAACTCCCCTCTCGCCTTGCAACGGGAGGAAGCCCATGGCTCGAGGATCTTATAAGCTCAGGGCTCTCTCCCGGGACAGCACGCCAAACTAGCTTTATTATCAATCATCAGCTAAGTGTGAACTCTTAAAAGATCAAATTAGCATGAAATATCAAGTTATAGGTTGTTTTCAATCACGTGGTTCTTATCATGGCGATGGAGGGCAGGAAGAAAAAAATAAATGGGAGACATGGAGGAAAGTCTGTATTTTTGTGATTTACACCATATTTCAAAGGAGACGTAAATAGAAAATAAGCACATATGTTAGGCATGATTCTTATATCAAGAGGAGGGCCAAGTTTTACACTGAACTAAAACATATTTGCCTGTCATCCATGCAATACACACTGTATAATTACATTACATGAAAAATACTGTAGCGTGTGGAAGCATACTATAGATCAGTGGTTCTCAAACTGTGGTACGTGTACCACTAGTGGTACGCGGGCCTCCTTCTAGTGGTACGCGGAAGAATACTGAATAATTAAAGTTTTAGGCTAATTTATCTGGATGCGATGCAAAGCTTGACACAGAACATAGACTCAAGCAGGGCCGGAGTGGGACTCCTTTTCAGCCCTGGAGTTTCAAGCCTCAGACCGGCCCACCTCAGTTCACGACTGACTATATTAAAATAAGGTCATTCCAATTCAGTTTCTAATACACTATCACGTCTTTTTTTGAGAAAACAGCTGTTTTAGAACTTCAAATGTTCAACAACCCAAACAGTATTATATGTCTTAACAATAAAAATGAAAAAAAAAAAAACATACTCAGACGAGGATCAAACCCAGATCGGCGGCGTCGAAAGTTATTGTGCTAACCGCTGGACCACAACAGTTGTATAGTGAGAGATGACACATCTGAGTTATATAATCATTATGAAAATAGCACAGCTGCGCTTATATAATGATTAAGAAGACTGTGGTCAAGTAAATAAATAAATTAATTTAAAAAGTGTGACTGCTGAGAGCAACAGATTCTGGAGCTAGGGACACCGGCCCTCGCGGCCAAAAAATGGACCGGCCCACAGGGAATTCTCCCGGTCCTCCCGATTAGCCAATCCGGGCCTGGACTCAAGCAACTTTGCCATGCTTGAAGCTAGAATATAGCCTAATTAAAGTTAGTCTGTGTATGCGGTTAACACAAACTGCGGTCCACTTAAGATGAGATCTTAAATCTGCACGTATGAATGGATAAATCACATATGAATTGGTCAAGCATTGTATTTATGCATGTAATCATTCACTTTTCTGACACACGTACTGTAAAAAAACGAGCTCTCATTTCTAATGTAAATATGTCATTCCAAATCATTCATTTTAAAATACAAGTTAATGTTTAGATTTCAAAGATAAACTAATATGTCATGTGTACATGCAACATGTTTCAAAATGTATCAAAATGGTTTTATATTTGAATATGGTGACATATAGCCAATATTTATGAGGTCCAAGCAACATTTCCAGGTTTGATAAATAGGTAACTATTTGTTAATACTTTAATACAGCAGTTTTATTTTTATTTTAAGAACAGTAGCCTACCATTTTCACTTTTAAAAGCACACTTTAAACACTGACTTTTTTAATTTATTTATTTTCTATTTTTACCTGTAAGCACATACAATGCTATAATGTTAATGTTGTTTTTGGGGATTTAGGGGTACAAAAATAGAATTGGGATTGGGCCTAAGTCCCTTTAATAATCAGGAGTTGCCACAGCGGAATAAACCAACAACTTATCCTGCATGTTTTACACAGCGGATGCCTTTCCAGCTGCAACCCATCACTGGGAAACAACCATACACATACGCTATGGCCAATTTAGTTCAATTCACCCATATTGCATGTCTTTGGACTGTGGGGGGAAACCGGAGCACCCGGAGGAAACCCACGCAAAGACTGGGAGAACATGCAAATGGTTCCAGCTAGGACTAGAACCAGTGACCTTCTTTCTGTGAGGTGACAGTGCTAACCACTGACCCACCGTGTCGCCTTTTTGAGAAAATTATGACCCTATAAAACGACATATATGGGGCAATTTCCAACAACTTCAATAAGCTATGTGATGAATTTTAAGGAATATTACCTCATCTAATTTCTCTCTTTTTCCGTCCTTGGACTTTTTGCCCCACAAGCATTTTGGCCTCAATTCTCTGCGAAAAAATACGATAGTGTGCACTTTTTGGTTTGCACCTGATAGCAGAACCCCTTTGTGCACCCAGAGGACACATTGCATCATGTCTCATATACTTCATCGATGGTCTCATTGTGCTCCGAAACTCCATTATACTGCCTGGAAGTTTGAGTATGTCATGCCACGGGCTGGTCTTACATCAGCTAGATGGCAGACAAACAGTCAAGAGTATGAGAAACGCCAGTTCAGCAGATCCAACTGACGGCCTTCTTCTCCTGTATAGTTTCCCCAGCATCCCTAATTAGGGTGCGAAAAGGAGAACGAGAGACGAATGTCAGATTATGTGGCAGGAAATACAGTGGAACTGTTGACAAACATGCATCTGATAGCAAGCTCATATCAGCTGTATCTACTGTCATGTTTTATCACAGCGACGCTATTATTATGGATTGATCAGTGTTAAAGGTCAGCTTGTCTTCTCGTCTGACCAGCACCAAGATGCATGATGTTCAAAGAGCAGCTTGTACAGTTCTGTGGCTATTAGATAACTGACAATCAAAGGTGAAATGTGAGATGCTTCATGGTTGAGCAGAACATGCAAAGTCAATATGGCCCTAATGCTTCAGCCAAAGCGGTCAACAAAAATTTGTTTTGGCCTCAGCAGTGGCTATAATTAGAACATCCTCAGATTCCAAAGAACCCAAGTACATATGTATTTATTTGTTGAGGATAAATCAAATAATTGACCTTTTTTTAGTGGTACAACTGCTTAACTGAATGTTTACATGCTCAGGCTTGCATTTATAATACTGCATGATAATGCGTAGTCATGTAGGCTAAATACATTTTCTTTTATCATCAAGAAAAGATTTTATTAACCTGAATAAAAAGCTAAACCTGATTTTGCCCTCTAAAAATGCTGGGTTATCATCAGTGTTGGGGAAAGTTACTTTTGAAAGTAATGCATTACAATATTTAGTTACTCCCCAAAAAGTAACTAGTTACGGTACATTGTTACTTTTCATGGTAAGTAATGCGTTATGTTAGTTTTGAATTACTATTGCGTTACTTTTTATTACCTGGCTGAGGCTTGATCTCTTTCAGAACTTGTTTTTTTAATAGAGGAGCTCTGCAAATCGCCGATGGTGGGTAGACATCACAATGCTGAGCCGGCATCGTGACTCTCTGCCCCAAAAATCACTCTGCCTATTCATGCCAGAGTCCTGCGGAAAAATAAGTGACTGACCGGTGGTAAATTCTGTGTATCTTATCTTAATTATTTATGATTTGATTACTTATGGGTAAAACAAAGACCAGGTAGTTGAAACGGTGGGCTACAAATAATTAATTTGTTAGGAATTAATTAATATTACACATTAGACATCGTTCGATGCCAAATTGGTCGACATCAACCAACCCTAATTGAAAGTTTAAAGCAATGTGTTTACTTTTATACCATTTGTCCTAAGTAAAATCACTGTTCATTTAGACAATCCCCTTTTCCTTTTCTTCGAGGCGTTCAAAATAATGAACACATTATCTCACTGACTGCGTAATTCATTGTGACTACTTTAATTTTAATACAGAATTCTTTTTAAAACTAAATGATTAACTCGTTACATTTTTAAAAAGTAACAATATTATCACTTGTTTGTTTTTTTAAAGTATTGCATTACTTGTTACTTAGTAAAGTAATATTATTACATAACTCGCATTACTTGTAATGCGTTACCCCCAACACTGGTTACCAAAACCCGACATCAAATGAACGTTATTTAAAAAGTGTCATTTAAATTTATTAGAAAATCTCTGGGTTATTTTTTTTATTAAATTTAAATGACAATTGTTAACCAGACATTCAGATTTGACCCAATAATGAGTTACGACAATCTAACAATTGTGTTTTATCAATGTAAAGATCTGTACCGGTTTAAGCCAAAACTTATTGTCATCCATTTATGGTTTGGTGTTAACTAGACAACATGCAAACTCTCTTTACATTTTGTTTACTCTTTTTTTCAATTAGTTTTGTTTAGTTTGTTATATTGTATTAATCGATTACAATCCATTTACATTTTGGCATCAAAAACTGACAAAACCAAATGCAGTTTTCATCTCAAAACATTACAAAAACATAAAGCAGAACCTCATTTCAGTGCATTTTTTCTTTGGTGTCAAATCTTGACACTAATAACTGCCTACAATTTGTATTTTGTTTAAACTTTGCTTTTTGACGCTTCAACATACAAGATCTTGACCAGTTCAAGGAAAACTTGATTAATCTAATCGTTTAGCATTTAAACTAACTCAACATATTTCGTCTTGCGCACAGATTTCTTTATAATTTGTTTACATTTGACATTTTGTCTACTGTAAAGTTTTTTTAACAATTTAAGTGAAATATTTATTGGATTACAGGAGTTTACCATGAAATTTTGTTTGCTTGATTCAGCAATCTAAGGCACTCTTTTATTGACATTTATAAATCCCCCCAAAACGCGTTACTAGCCTAAAACAAGACCTCAGGCATTGGGAAATGAATCCTTTAGTTTTGAAGACTCAACATTAGTCTCTTTAGGGGTATTAAGCCAGTGTGGGCTGCTTAGATTAGAGACGTCCGTCATTAAGTGCAGCTCAAGCAGTGACTCAGCAGCACCAATCGGAAAAATGCACTGCAGGTGCTCAGCTCTTTCAGACGTTGCCAGGTCTTAATTTAATGTGCCTGATCCCTCTGCGGACCTCAGCAGCAGCTGCGCGCGCCAACACAGCCTAGTGTTTGCTGAGCTCAATAAGACAAGCGCACTAGACGTACTGTATAGTGATATTTCGCAAGGACATCCTGGAAGGGAATGATTCATTGTTAATCATGAGTCTTAGTGTTACTAATAAATCACACATTTGAGTAAACAGTTGCATTTATAAAATGTTTATTTTAGGGACCATAGAAAAAAATACACGACAACTTTTTCCTTCTAGACATTTAACAACAGTAACTATGACGCAATCTCCAGGAATCTCTCAACATCCGTAGGATCTATCATGCGATTCCATCATCGATTGGGAAGTCATGATGTACCAGCGGCTGTTGAGCGCAGAACTGTGCACTTTTTATTACATAATTAGGGGTTTTAATTCTGACTCCAGCCCGTTAGAAGCAACACTATTACAACTGCCAAAACGGTCCATGAAATATCTTTTGCATATCTTTTGAAGTGTTTGCTTATTTAAATAAGTCGCATTAAATTTCAAAAGCTAGTATCCAGGTTGTGCAAACAATATCAAGGGATGTTAGCAGGGGAATTAAGGGTGCTTATGAACCGGCATCGAGCACTAGTCTTTTTCGATCCGGGGAATTAAAGATGCATGGAAACCACGAGGGGCCCATTTGGCTTCAACCCCTGCTGCACCCTTGTGATTTTTTTTTTTTTTTTTTTTTGCGGTCCAGCGGCATTGTAAACTTCAGTTCGTCTCAATTCCCACATCCACCAATACCAATTTCTTGTTTGTACCTGTTTGTTAAAGTGTTTGCTTTTCTGGTGAGCTTCGCCAGTACTGTGTGTAGTCCGCTTAGATGATAATGAAACAGCTTTTCCAAGTCCTTATCGTTTGGTTCGATGCGAGACACCTCCAGGGATGTCGTCGTCACGCCATGTTTCTCCTTACGCCTCTCTTCGGCTTGAAGTACACCCCATTCAATATCATTCCTGATTGATTTGAGGAGCACATAAGAGCCATACATGTCTCCATCCTGGAAAGAGGTTACCTCTTTCTCCTCTTCCTGATCCAACGGGACGTCCCTCAGCAAACTTGGCACCATGACCGTCTGGTCCATGTTGTTCACGGCGCCGATAAACCGGTTCATGGCATTGAAGAGAGAGTTTTTTTGGTTGTAGGAGTCGCAGATTTGCATCATCTTTGCTGTCCTATTGACCTGGAGGGCTTAAATGCAGAATAAAGCTTTCGTTAAACGCAGCCGTTTTTCTTGAGCTGGGTGGTCCAGATAGCTCAAACAGAAGGTTTATCCGCTATTATTTGTGTCCAGACAGTGCTCGGATCCCTGTGCGCTTCAGTAGAGTAAGTTTCTGAAAGCGCAGGTGGATTTAAAGCATGGGTGTGGCCTCAGTACGTCAATCAAACGTATAACCAGGTCGTAACCGGATAATGTGACCTGAAATAACAGAAGCATGATAGATTAGACGGGAAGCACACAATATTACATAATCAAGATGAATATTAGAGTGAAAATATCAATGAGGTAGAGTGGAAGAGAAATACAAAGAACAGACTTACTAATCACTAAATAACGTCTACTAAATGATTAGGAATTAAATTGTTGTACTATTTTTAATATTACAGTCGGTTTACATTTACATGTGCCTTAAGAATACATCATGAACGCGCATCATTCGCTTCCTACCACTCCTTGCTAAAGAAAAGCCGGCCGGCAAACTAACCGTCTATCGAATTTAAGAAACAACACAGGCTTCTCAAAACCCACCTTTTCTGGTATTTGACCTCCGTTAAATCCTGAAATGCCCGGCAAAGTCCAAGAAAACCGGCGATAAAGTCGTTGATAGATAACAGACTCGTCTAGCAACGGCGCGAGGGTGAGGCCGCATGTAGCTCTCCGGCACTTATGAATATTCATGAGCGAGGCATCAGCCCACAACCGCTCAGCCGCTCTGCACCAATCAGAGGCCAGTCGCTGAGTTCATCCAGGAGGACGGCGCCTTTCAACAGCCAATCAGAGGGCACAATGGGAGTCTGGCACCGTGCCAAGGCTGCAGCTCACGGTCAAAGACACGACAGTGTGAGAGAGAGAGAGGGGTAGTCTATGAGGGAACTACCGGACTGATGAAAGCACCTCGAGCATTGCGTGTTGACTGCATATTTATAACCTCGGAGGTTCTGCGTTCATTATATTTCACATTTTATAGCCTATATTGTGTTTAGACTTCATATTTACGGCAGATATAAATTATTCGAAGATTTGTGGTGCTATTTGACGTCTACTCGCTTTACGCGAGCTATGGAAAACAAATTAGACCACTTGAAAATTCTCACTGGCTGTTGATCTAGTTGCATTTGATTAAAATGGAGCCGAAACATTGATAATATTCCTATTATTTAGATATTAATTGTAGATCTAATATTTACAATTAGAAATTTTATTATTACTTTAAAAATATTTGCAAAAAAAAATCATGTTTTCAGATTTCTATTAGTTTTTAGACTAAGGGGGTGGGCCACTCACAACACAAAAACACAAAAGATTGATTCATTTTCACTACTTTTTTCTCTTTTGTGTATTGTTTCTAGCATGATAACTGAATATATATTTAATTTTGTCGTGTTCATTTTTTATACATTATCAATATATATTTACTTACATTTCCCCTTATATTTGGTGGAATAACCGTGATTTTGACCACATTGTATAACATGTAATAGTAAAAAATGCTGTAAATTACCATATTTTATCGGAATTTTAGAAGAAATGTTTTAGACATTCATAGAATAAAACAAATATTAACATCTTTTTCAGACTCATACCCAATGAATCCTGGAAAAGCCAGAGAAAGCGACAGTTGCAGGTGGCCCCCCCTTTGATATTTCAAATGAATGAATGCTCAAAGGTAAAACACGAGGAGACTTGTGTATGCAAAGCTTTCACAGATCAGTGGAACTATGCAAATGTAAACTTGCATATATTATGTAATATGTATAATGACTCTAGGGAAAAGGGTGAAAGTCAAAAATCAAATAAAAAACACCACAATGCATAAAAAGTATTTTTAGGCTGTTGCTTTGAGTAATAGATACCCTACGAAAAGAACTATATTTTACTTCAAACAATACAAAATAATAAGCTAGTTTAAAACTCAACTTAGAGAGATTGTTGGTTTCAATTTAAGATGTTGAGTTTTACTAATATATATTGTGAAACTCAACATCTTAAGTTAAATTAACGAATCTCTCACAACACAAACACAAGTTCACCAGCTGCCTTGAAGATGTAAGTTTAACCAACAAGTTTTACAATGAGCTACATGTTTATTAAAACTGCATAAATGACGATTAATCATAAGAAAACATGCTAGCCTAAACTAATTTTGGCAGCCCTGTTATAATAAAAATATAGTTAGTTTTGTAAAATAGCCAAATAAGTACATTCATGTATTCATTTTCTTGTCGGCTTAGTCCCTTTATTAATCCGGGGTCGCCACAGCGGAAGGAACCGCCAACTTATCCAGCAAATTTTTATTCAGCGTATGCCCTTCCAGCCACAACCCATCTCTGGAAAACATCCACACACACACTACGAACAATTTAGCCTACCCAATTACCCGGAGGAAACCCACGCAAAGGCAGGGAGAACATGCAAACTCCACACAGAAACGCCAACTGAACCGAGCCGAGGTTCGAACCAATGACCCAGAGACCTTCTTGTTGTGAGGCGACAGCACTACCTACTGCGCCACTGCCTCGCCCCAAATAAGTACATATTAATTCTAATTTAAGGCATCCAAAGTGGAACATTTGCACAGAAAAGCAGAATTTGTTCAGAAATTAAGACTGCACAGTTTAACATTTAAAAACCAAACCAAATGAAGTTTGTTTGGGTTTTAAATAAAACATGATAACCTCTTCAAGCGTACATTAGGTTACATGCTGACATTTTTTTTTCACAGGTGGAACACGTTCTTGTTGACGTCATTATTAGATGTTTCTTATGTCAGACATCAGATGATAAGACTGAAATGTTGTCTTTTTGCGCTACACATCCAAACGACATATATTCACTAACAGATGTACATACGTCTATAGCCTAATCTAATTTTGACAGGCCTACTAAAATAAAAAATATTATAGTTTAAAAAATATAGTTAGTTTTCATAAAATAGCCAAATAAATAAATATTAATGCTAATATAAGGCATCCAAAGTGGAACATGGCTTGGCGCAGAATTTGTTTAGAAATAAAGTTTAACATTTTAAAAACGAAACCAAATGAGTTTTGAAGAGTTTTAAATTATAAAACTTTTAATAACCTCTTCAAGCGTCCAGTACATGCGGTCAGTTTTTTTCAAAGGTGGAACATGTTCTTGTTGACATCAATATTAAAGGTTTCTGATGTCAGACATTATAAGACATGTTGGATATGTTAAAAGGCTTTTTTGAGGAGGCATTATATTGATAATATATGTTCTACTCACTGTCCAAAAGTCATCTATTACACTGACAGACGTGATATAGACATTATATGCACGTTCGTCAGAGGTCTAATGGGGTAAAATCCGTTTTTGCATCATTATTTGCATGGGATTTCCCCATTCACGCAGTAGACGGAGGTCTCCGGTCGATGAAGCTGTTGCTCAGTTACGTTTTTCAGCGACATCGTGGTGCCATCCAGCGGCCAGGAAGCAAACAAACCTCCTGTTTTCAATCCCAGGACAAAATTATTTTAACACGATCCTGTGAGAAATCCATTCATCCAGTTCAAGCCGTGACTCAAACTTTAAATGAAGACAAACAGACACGGGTAACGACGAAGAACCATTTTATTCATAGAGATCACGGATGTTTACAATATCAACGTACATTTTGTTGGCATGCTAGCTGGTGATGCATTTTAAAAAGTGTTTATTTTTATTATACAAAGTAGCCTACATTATTTCTCTGGAGATGTGTAGTTCATCACTATGAATTCTGGATTCTAATACTTAATTGATGATCAATCAACACAAGGGGCTGCTTCAGAAATGATCGTTTAACATATTAACTAGCTAAGGCTAAATGATAACAAAATGGCCAATGAGAAAACCATACAAAACAACATGAAATTAGATTAAAAAGAGAAAACAGTGACACATGAAAATAACAGTACTGCATGGTAGACTCAAAACAAAACGAAAGCCAAAGACTGCAGCAATTTTGACCACATAAGTTATGTTTTAATAAATAATAAATAAACAGCGGTGTCTAAAGTTTGGCTCAGTCTTTAATACTTATAAATCAACAAAACATTTTATTAAGCAAAAACAAACTGAGGTAAAGATGTTTCAAGAAATTATTTGACTCAAACCTCTAGAAAAAAATTATTTATTTCACTTTATATATTAGATTTTGAATCAAAATGTTTTAAACTAGACAAACTAGCAAGGATTTAGCAAGTCTAACATCTCATATTTTCTTAAAAACAACATAGAATCCTTAGAAACATCCTTCATCATACCAAAATTCTCATCATTTTCATGTTTTCCTCATGCAAATATTCATTCCTCTTGAAATTATCTGGACATTCTTGGAGCTGTTAAACATGATCATCCTCAATTCTGAAAGAGACGTTCAGTTTGATTACATTCTTACATTAAAACACCACGAAATAACAGTGTCACAAGGTAGATATAGTGTAAAACTGTAACTACCACCTATTAACTGTTGAATTAGCCATAAAGTTGTCTGTTAAACAGTGTTTAGTTAGTACTCTGAAATATCTGCTTGTCTTACAACAACAACAACAACAACATAAAAGCCTAATGTTTTTCACATTTACACTCCAGTCAGCATCTACTTGAGTTCTGTACAAGCCTATACAGTTTGTGGCAGAAAATTGCTTGTTTTTTTGGCTTTCCAGTGAAACTACATTGATGTTTTTGACTCGGCACATGAACACGTCAAGTCACTTTCAACCCGAAGCGAAAAAAATTAAATGAAATTATATTATAAAGCCATTTCTGAGATGAACCCCTTTGCCATAGATTTTACAACAGCAGCAACAACAACAACGAAAACATCTTGCCATTTGTTTGTATTTTTAATAGTTTTTTCTCTCCAAAAATCAAGTAACTAACAAAGTCACTTGTTTAGGGGTTAAGTAACACCATGTCCTAACAAGATGTGCAAAGTTTTGAATGTAAATAAGTAAAAGTACTGCAAAACTTAGCACAAAATAGCCAATTAGAACATCCAGTTTGTAACAATATACAGCTGTCTGGACCAATGAGATTTCACTGTGGGCGGAGCTACTAATTGCAACCTGACCAATAGTAACTAAGCTCACAAAATGGTGGATAGTAAAGAAAAACAGACTTTTCTCCAAAAAAAGTATATTATATAAACAGCGAACAAGTCACACGTCACGCTTATGTCCTAATAAAGTACTGAGTGATTTTTGTGTCTGAAATAGAAAATCCTATGCAAAGGCAACAAAACCACCGATAACATATTTGATATACAGTACAGCGAGAGATGGATTGCGATATCGATTTCCTGCGAGCGGTTAGGACGTGGTGTTACAAAAATGCTTTAGTTATAGTGTGTGTGTGCGATGGTTTCCGCATGCAAGGTTTTATACAGAGTAAAATGCAGGAACGCAGGAGTGCGTCTTAAAACCGTTTCCTTGTCCTCGCTAACGCTGACGTTTTGAAAGGAGAGGCTTTGGTCATGGCACAACTGCATGATTAAGGAATGACAGAAAGCAGAAAAAAGGCAAGAAAGAAATTAAAGATAAAAGGAGAGAGAGAGTAAAAAAGAGATGTGAAAGAATGGAGTGTGCAAGCATTTTTGGGTTGCTTTCCCTTTCCAGGTGACGTACATCTTTAGTGCCTGTAGAAACAAGAAAACAAGGATTAAACATTTTCAGTTGTGAGCAATGTTTACGCAGTTTCAGCACAATCTCCAAGAATAGACATTTAAATATTGTTTTGCGCACACACACACACACACACACACACACACACACACACACACACACACACAAACACAAACACAGACACACACGCACAACAACAATTAAATTAGACAAGTACAAAAAATAATGTAAAATAACCATTTCAATATATTGCTTCACAAAAATTTACACTACCAAATTTTTGACTATTCAACAATTATTTGTGCAGTTACTATATATATATATATATATATATATATATATATATATATATATATATATATATATATATATACACACACACACACACACACACACACACACACAGACAGTTGAAGTCAGAATCATTCGCCCCCGTTTATATTATTTTTTTTCCCCCAATTTTTGTTTAACGGAGAGACAATTTTTTCAACACATTTCTAAACATAATAGTTTTAATAACTCATTTCTAATAGCTGATTTATTTTAATTCATTTTATCTTTGGCATGATAACAGTAAATTTTATTTGACTAGACATTTTTCAAAACACTTCTATACAGCTTAAAGTGACATTTAGAGGCTTAACTAGGTTAATTAGGCAGGTTAGGGTAATTAGGCAAGTTATTGTATAATGATGGTTTGTTTTGTAGACTATTGGAAAAAAATAGCTTTAAAGGGGGTAATAATTTTGTCCCTAAAATAGTTTTTAAAAAAATTAAAAACTGCTTTTACTCTAGCTGATATAAAACCAATAAGACTTTCCCCAGAAGAAAAAAAAATATCAGACATACTGGGAAATTTCTATTCTCTGTTAAACATCATTTAGGAAATATTTAAAAAAGAAAAAAATCAAAGGAGGGCTAATAATTCTGACTTCAACTGTGTGTGTGTGTGTGTATATATATATATATAAGAAAACTATGAAAAACGAATTACTATAAGACATTTGATTGACATTGTTAATATTTATTCAACATTTGTATGTATTATAGCATCAAGCTATCCACTTGTTAAAGCCTCATTCACACTACGGGCGACTCACAGCAGCAAAGCAACAAGTGACTGTTCAATTTGACAAAGAGTGAGCGACTTCCGGCGACCTCAGTCTACACGAGCAACGGCGACTGTTTATTTTGACGAAGAGTGAGTGACTACCGACAACTTCAGTCTACACGAGCAACAGCGACTATTCCATTCCGCAAAGACTGAGCATCTTTCGACGACCTCAGTCTACACGAGCAACAGAGACTGTTCATTTCGGCGAAGAGTAAGCAACTTTCGACGATCTCAGTCTACACGAGCAACAGCGACTGTTCATTTCGGCGAAGAGTGAGCAACTTCCGACAACCTCAGTCTACACGAGCAACAGCGACTGTTCATTTCGGCGAAGAGTGAGCATCTTTCGACGATCTCAGTCTACACGAGCAACAGCGACTGTTCATTTCGGCGAAGAGTGAGCAACTTCCGACAACCTCAGTCTACACGAGCAACAGCGACTGTTCATTTCGGCGAAGAGTGAGCAACTTTCGACGATCTCAGTCTACACGAGTAACAGCGACTGTTCATTTTGGCGAAGAGTGAGCAACTTCCGACAACCTCAGTCTACACGAGCAACAGAGACTGTTCATTTCGGTGAAGAGTGAGCAACTTTCGACGATCTCAGTCTACACGAGCAACAGAGACTGTTCATTTCGGCGAAGAGTGAGCAACTTTCGACGATCTCAGTCTACACGAGCAACAGTGACTGTTCATTTCGGCGAAGAGTGAGCAACTTCCGACAACCTCAGTCTACACGAGCAACAGCGACTGTTCATTTCGGCGAAGAGTGAGCAACTTCCGACAACCTCAGTCTACACGAGCAACAGCGACTGTTCATTTCGGCGAAGAGTGAGCAACTTCCGACAACCTCAGTCTACGTGAGCAACAGCGACTGTTCATTTCGGCGAAGAGTGAGCAACTTCCAAAAACCTAAGGCCACACAAGGAACAGCGACTGTTCACTTTAATGAAGAGTGAGCGACTGTTTACATATATATATATATATATATATATATATATATATATATATATATATATATATATATATAGAGAGAGAGAGAGAGAGAGAGAAGCCGGAAGCCGTTTCACATGACATCACACTTAACAAGCAGATTAGCTTGATACCATGTCTACTCTATTTGTTAACCATAAGTTGCAGTCCAAGATAGTCAGCGCTCATCTTTAAAACATGTGCGTGTGTGGCTCACCTTTCCTCCCTCCGCTACACCATCTCGTACTGATTGGCAGTGATGAATCGTGACAGACAGCAGGCCAACAGCATCCCGATCAGCTGAAAAAAAACACACATACATAGTCATTACCTTAGTAAACCTCTTTTTTACCCCAGCTCCAGTGTAATTGCTAATTAAATTAAACCGCACTAGTCGTTACCGCCAGGTTCACGCTTCGCTCTCTCCACACGCACCGAACTCTGGTTATAATCGCACTGAATGTTTACTGATTCCCATTTAACCAAGCAGAAAGAATTCCACACGTGCAATGGAAGATTAGCCGTATTAGCGAGGCCGTGTCGCTAAGAGATGTCATTGATTCGAGCTTGCAGATAACGCTAACAGTTCAATTAGCATCAGCGGAGGGGTCGAGGTGATCCTGCCTCGTTGGAGCCATTAGCGCGGATGGAGAGAGAGAGAGATCTGCATAATGGTCCCGAGGCGGAAGTGTGAGTGACAGAGGGTCTGATTGTGTTTGAAACGGCACGATCGCTAGCAAACCCCAGCTGTGGCTCCTTCACGAGTGTGTGTTTGTTAAATGAGGGCTGGAAAAACACAGACACTGCGGGGTTAGCATGGCTCTCTCCTGCTTTAAGATGTGGCGTTGGCGAGTGACTCATTTGACGACGTGTAGTGCTTCACCTGTGAAAGACAACAGCAGACAGATGTTCAGCTCGCTGTAGCAGTAAAAGGAGAACAGATTGGAGTAAATATTAGCTTGCTAACGATCGCAGCAAATAACGATATGATGTGTTAAGGAGAGGGGAAAGAGTCTGGTTGTGAGTGTGTTACGATGAAGATGTGCGATTTACAAAATAAAGCATTTAAGTAAAAGTTTGGGATGAACTATTTATGAATCGATCTTTAACATAAATTGATCATTTACATATAAAGGTAACATGAAATTAAAATGACGTTTTTTTTAGATCTTATTATCAGTATTGCTCATTTGTAGGTAGGGATGCAATGATTAGAGATTTTGGATTGTACGATTATAGTCTGAGAAATACTCACGGTTTCATGATTATCTTCATTATTATGCATTCATTCATTTTAAAATAGCTTAGAAAAATCTCATATATGCAAAAGTATTGTTTATTGCTGCTCGGTAAGCAGTTAATACAGCACAAAATAATATTAAAAAACAAACAATAGTCCATTTCTCTCTTTGTGCTTAAAAATAAATGACAGATCAATGAATAAATTAATAAAAATAAGTATAAATTAAAAATAGTTTTTGTCTAATGCAGGGCTTGAAATGAACTTTTTTACTTTGTAGTAAGTACTTCAAGAATTTAGGAGAATTATGGAAGTTCTCACCAAAAATGAAGGAGCACCAATGCATGTAAATTAACAGATTTATTATACTTGAAAACAACATCAATTAGCACTAACAAAAACCCGGAACAACTATTGAACTAATTCTGTAAAGACTTATGATGACTGTGCAATAATTCCAAAACGAATGTCTATGAATAATTATATCAGGGCTCTAAATTGCGACCATTTTGGTCGCATATGCGCCCGAAAATTAATCTATGCGACCTCATAATATATTTGGTCGCATTAGTGCGACTGCATATAATGGTTGTAGTGCGACCCGTTTTGATTTTTCGTAAAAACGTGCTGAATCGCTCTTCTTTGCCGTTATATTGGTTCATATTAGCAGTCATTCACTCAAGGTATTCAGCTGTCAGATGACAGGGAAGGAGCTTTTATGACCACGGGAAATGCAAACGGCTGAAGAGTAAAAACTTAAAGCACTGTCTTTTTAACTTGTATTCCCGCTATACTTAAATCGTCTATTTGGTGTATAGCCATTATTTCACTTTTGGATTGATTAACTAATAGACCTGATGCATCAGAGAACAGCTTAAAAGCCTTCAAAATAACTCGGACCTGATCTTTATTTTTCAAAAATAAACAGGTGTCATCTGCAAGTTGACTGATAGTTAATGTGGTACCTCCTATTTCAATACCTTTAATTTGAGAACAATGTACAGTATAAAGATTTAGGGTTTCTGCAACTAATAAAAATAAAAATGGTGAAATTGGGCACCCTTGTCTTATGCCTCTCCGAATAATAAAACGAGAAGAAGTACCACTGGATAAAGAAACACTTGAAATATTATAATAAAATGTCTTCATCATTTTTTTAAATGTTGGGCCAAAACCAAAATGATTAAGTGTCTGATACATAAAACTATGTTCAACTGTATCAAAGGCCTTGTAAAAATCTAAAAATAAAATTAAAGCCTCCTCATTTACTAACTCTGAGTAATCCAACAGATCTAATACCAATCTAATATTATTTGAAATATTTCTTCCCTTCATAAAACCCCACCTAAAGTTAAGGCGCAGATGAAAGCGATCATGACACGTCACGTGGTGAATAATGATCCGCCAGCTGAGATCAATCGAGTACGCGCTTCTTGGAGAAGGTGCCCGAATCTCCATGCGTTGCATTCACTGCGTGTTCAGCGCAAATGTCCACTAAAAGTCAAATCTAATACTGTATATATCGCCAAAGAAGCTCGCCTTTACTAAGTTTACACTGAAACTGCGGCTCATAACAAAGGCCGGTATTTCGCTGATGGTTTGCGCAAGAATCCTGCTCTGCCTGCTCATAAATTGGGTCGGCTGACTCGCCAGCTTTTCCACTAACACAGAAAAATGAAGATCATCTCAGACTGAACCTTTAAATTGACAAAAACTGAAACCAAAACTTTTAAAGAGTGATAGAAGTGAGACTTTACTTACTTTCTTTGTCAATTCTTTTTTGAGGTGTATATTATTTTTTTATTTATTTACTGATGACTGCTTTGCAGCTTTCATCAATTAAATGATTTATTATAATCTTTTGTTTGTTTTGTAGCAGAAATATTATTTATTAAATTGACATGCATATAAAAACAGCAGTACAAAAAAATATTTCTTACTGCAATGCTTCATTTTTCTTTGATGTAAACTATACAATTATTTTTCATAAAGTAACAGACTTTTTATAGTAGATAACCTACATTCATGCACATTCAAGGCAGTATCATAATGAGAAATGGAATTCATTGTTACTATTATTGCCATTTTTTATCATGATTAATATTCTATGGCCTAATTATTAGACATTCGTTTTGGATTTATTGCACACAAATATCAATGTCTTCGCAGCATTAGTTAGATAGTTGTTTCTGGTTTTTGTCAGTCCTATTATTGTTGTTTTAAAATACAATAAATCCCTTAAAAGCAATTTGCAGCTGTGCTCATTAATTTTTGGTGGGTGTTCTTAAATTTTTTCTGGTGCTCCTAAATATTTGAAGTTGGGAGCACCGGTGCTACCAAGTAAAAAAGTTAATTTCGAGCCCTGTATATGAATTAATAATTAAATATTAATTAAATATAATAATTAATAATTGAATAGAAATGATAACGATTATGATGAGAATAATACTAACAATGAATTACGACCCGATTCCAATTCTACCCCTTAGCCCTTCCCCTTACCCTTCGTTATGCGCGTTCACGTTAAGGGGTAGGGGTGTCCCAATTCTCTTCAGCTTGAAGGCGTAAGGGGAAGGGGTGAATAGTCCCTGTTAGGACCACACTCGAAACCAAGGGATAAGAAAATTTCCCAGAATACAACAGCCACAACGGCAGTATTGCTGAACCAAATCCACAAATTAGTATTTTTGTCATTATTACAAATTTTTACGACAAACATGTTTTAATACATTCATAACTGCATTCGTGTTTTAACATCATGTTTGTACAAAAAAACCTGCTAAATTTTGTGATATTTAATCCATAATAACTCCTTTACAGCAGTCCCCCAACACTCTGACACTCGAATACCCTGTCAGTGAAATGAGGAATGAGCTTTTTACAGTGTCTGCTATAATGTTAATGTTGTTTTCGTGTGTTTACATAGATGAATATGGCCACAGTGTAAAAACACAGTGCAGTTACAGTCTTATTGCCACATTAGATCTTTATGATAACATCATGAATGCCTTCAATGATTTCCTGACGATAAAAACCAAAAACATTGCACAACTGGAATAACTACAGCAGTCTCATATCTCATATGAAGCAAGATATCGTGAGGATATATGATGATCCATTGGAAATGGAACTTGCCTTATGCAGAGTTCAGACTGCATGATTTTAGACCCGATTTTGACTCGCCGACAGGTTTTGAGAAATCGCAGACTAATGCCTAAAATCACAGGCAAATCGGAGCTCCTGCACGTGAGTGACAATCACACGGTATGAACTATCAAAGACACGATCTGAGAGAATCGCCGATGAGTCACCGATGCCTGTGAGATATTTGGGATGCTAAATATCTGGAGCTGTTGGAAATTCAAATCATGCCGTGTGAAATGAGTTTTGACTAAAAAATAACATCGGAAATTGCCTACAGCCAATGAGAGAGCAGCATTCACTTGTGTGTGTGTGTGTGTGTGTGTGTGTGTGTGTGTGTGTGTGTGTGTACCTGCAGGCCAGCGGGAGGTTGGGGGAGAAGTTAAAAGCTCATTTTCGCACCCGTGTCTGTTTGACGTTTTATACAGAACATTAAAAAAGAAAGTTGAAAAACATTTTATACCCCATTAAAGCTTTTTTCTCATTATGTAGTTAATAACAAAAGATATAATACGTGTTTTTTAGATGTGAGATGTAGTTTGGGTGATTCTTCCTACTGTAAAGTCATGCAATGCAAAAGCCCCTGACGCCGATCCATCTTGCGGTGTAAACAAAGCAGCGACAAAACGCTAGCCCAGATAGTCACGCAGTGTGAAAACATCTGTGGCAGGATTACGTCAAAGTTAATCCAGTGTGCGTGGTTATGAGTCTCGGTGTACAAGCTCAGAACTTTAAACTAGCACACAGTTGGCATAACTTTGTTTAGTTGCAGCAGTTTTTTTTCCATGCGGAAAGACAGTGTTGAGAAGCCTTTTTGATTAAATAACCATGAAGAATTAAATTGCGGTTAATAGTGAAACCGGTTCATCATTACATCCCTATTTGTAGGATATCTATAAGCTAGTGTGCTCCAAAACAGTGACAAAATTCAAGTTTAAAAGATATAAACATGTAAGGCTATTATTATCATACTTTAATTTCACATTAAATTGTGACCAATCAAATGCTCTCTAGTATCTGACATGTCCCGCCCTCTTAAATGCTTTACAATTGATGTGCTTGAGCTAAACCACTCTCACTGGCAGAGCTGTGATGAAGCAAAAAAGGGGGAGGCTTTCGGTTGAGATTACATCAAACACTGAATCAAAATGCACATTTCAAAGCACTTCACGGGACATTGAAAGCTTTTTAGAAAAAATACAATTAAATTGCACAGAATATTTAAAAATAATTAACATTGCATATTTTAAAAGTGAAAAGGTATAAAGTAATAATAATAGAAAAAAATATCATTTAAAAAAATAAAACTAAAATATTTTATAACTATTTTAAATTTTAGAAATGTTAAATTAAAATGTATTTTAAAGAATCATAATATCTTTAAATATTTTAAAACAATAATTTAAAGCATTTAAATTTAAAAGATTATTTAATAATATATTCAATTTAAATATTAAAGAATATTTTAACGTTTCAAATAAAGGACAAATGATAGAAATATTCAAAAGTTTAATTATTAAACTTTACTAATTAAAAATGAAAATGCTATTTAAAAATACTTTGAAATAAATATGAAAACTAAAATGCCATTTTGGGTGCGTTTGTTTCAGATATTAGACAATTTCTGTGTATATCAAAAGCAGTTTGAGTATATGAAAGCTGTAATAAGTCTCCATCCTACCTGTGAGAATGCAATTCCAAATGTTACTCCAGCAATAATGCCCATGTTAGTCTCAATAAAGGTTGTCACCAGCTCATAGCAGCCCTGGAAACAAGAGAAGCATTATAAACGGACAAAAATGACAACAATCCGCTTGATTTTGTGTGTCTGTGTGTGTTTTACCTGCTGATAGACTTTGGTAGGTGCTATGGTGGCGTTTCGCAGGTCTGAAGCGTTGCAGTCGGAGATGTTCGCGCAGCAGCTCGGAGGGATTCCATTCACAGGGAAATAAATACTGGAGAACCAGCTGGTGTAGTTCAGGACACCACAACAACGCAACTGAAGAAAATGAAAAACCACACATCACAACTATTGACTGGAACACCTGATCCTGTCTATATGCATAATAGCCCCCTAGCAACTACCCAACACCTTAACAACAACCCAGTAGACATTAACAACATCCTAGCAACTACCCAGAACATCTCAGAAACAGCCTTGTTCTCTGAATACCCTCGGAACTCCCCAGCAATCACTCACAGCTTACTGTAGCAACATATTAACAACCCCCCCCCACTTATGAAAATCTATAAAAATATATCTTACCCAAAATACCTTGCAAAGATACCCAGCGTGCATCTGTAACAGCGTAAGCAATGCATAACAGCCACCGAGTACTATGCAACAATCAACAATACAACGGCCTTTAACAACCACACAGAGTTTCTCACTGCTTAGAAACCATCCTGAATGTAAACAACCCCATACCAGCTACCAAGAGCAATGTCCTAACAACCACCCAGAATATCTTAGTAAAGCCTAAGCATAAACCAAGATCACTCTTGCAGCGGCAATACAACTACTCAGATTAACTTAGCAATGACTGAGGAACAAGCTAGAACAACTACCTTAACATCTAGCAACCAAGAACATCTAAATAATACCCTAGCAAACAACAAAATATCTTAGCAACACCTTAGAAACCCCCACAAAAACTTAACGGCAATAAATAACGCAGAACATTCTAAACTAACCAAACTATTCTAACCTAAGCATTATTGATTACTTTATTAATATCTTATCAATGCCATAGTAACTTTGAGCGCACTAGCACTTGCCTAACAATATTCCCATTAACACTCTAGCAACCACCCAAAATATCTCATTAATACCCTAGCAAACAACACAATCTCTTGGTAATACCTTAGAAACCCCCACAACAACTTAATGCCTACAAATCAAATAGACCATCATCAAACTGCCTAAGAATTATCCTAGCAACCACCCAAAATATCTACCCAATGGCTTATTACCCACAAACACCCTAGCAACTACCCATTACCCTCAGCAACATCCAAGAATTCACCCAACAAAAAAAAACTCATTAATGCCTTAGTAATCAAGATCCCCCTTAGCAACAGCCTCTCAGCTACTCATTACCTTAGCAACACCCTAGCATCCACCCAAAATAGCTCATTAATGCCCTAGTAATCATGTTCCCCCTTAGGAATTGTCTAGCAGCTAGCCATAACCTTAGCAACACCCTAGCATCCACCCAAACTTGCTCATTAATGCCCTAGTAATCACGTTCCCCCTTAGGAACTGTTTAGCAGCTAGCCAAAACCTTAGCAACACCCTAGCATCCACCCAAAACAGCCCATTAATGCCCTAGTAATCAAAATCCCCCTAGCAACTCCCACTACCTTAGCAACATCCTAGCATCCAACCAAAATAGCTCAATGCCTTAGCATTCAAAATCTTCCTTAGCAACTCCCATTACCTTAGCAACAACCTAGCATCCACTCAAAATAACTCATTAATGCCTTAGCAATTAAGATCCCCCAAGCAACTAGCCATTACCTTAGCAACACCCTAGCATCCACTCAAATAACTCATTAATGCCTTAGCAATCATGATCCTCCTTAGCAACTGCTTAGCAACTACCCATTACCTTAGCAACACCTTAGCATCCACCCAAAATAAATCAATACCCTAGTAATCAAGATCACCCTTAGCAACTGCTTAGCAATCACCCATTACCCTAGCAACACCCTAGCATCCATCCAAAATAGCTCAATGTCTTAGTAATCAAGATGCCCCTTAGCAACTACCTATTACCTTAGTAACCCCCTAGCATTCACCCAAAATTGCTCAATGCCCTAGCAATTAAGATCCCCTAGCAACTACCTATTATCTTAGCAACAACCTAGCATTCACCCAAAATAGCTCAATGCCCTAGCAATTAAGATCCCCTAGCAACTACCTATTATCTTAGCAACACCCTAGCATTCACCTTAAATAGCTCAATAATGCCTTAGTAATCAAGATCCTAGTTAGCAACTGCCTAGCAACTACCTATTACTTTAGCAACCCCCTAGCATTCACCCAAAATAGCTCAATGCCCTAGCAATTAAGATCCCCCAAGCAACTACCTATTATCTTAGCAACACCCTAGCATTCACCTAAAATAGCTCAATAATGCCTTAGTAATCAAGATCCCACTTAGCAACTGCCTAGCAACTACCTATTACCTTAGCAACCCCCTAGCATTCACCCAAAATAGCTCAATGTCTTAGTAATCAAGATGCCCCTTAGCAACTACCTATTACCTTAGTAACCCCCTAGCATTCACCCAAAATTGCTCAATGCCCAAGCAATTAAGATCCCCTAGCAACTACCTATTATCTTAGCAACAACCTAGCATTCACCCAAAATTGCTCAATGCCCTAGCAATTAAGATCCCCTAGCAACTACCTATTATCTTAGCAACACCCTAGCATTCACCTAAAATAGCTCAATAATGCCTTAGTAATCAAGATCCTAGTTAGCAACTGCCTAGCAGCTACCCATTACCTTAGCAATGGGTCTCCCTAGCAACCATCAAGATCCCACTTAGCAACTGCCTAGCAACTACCTATTACCTTAGCAACCCCCTAGCATTCACCCAAAATTGCTCAATGCCCTAGCAATTGAGATCCCCCTAGCAGCTACCCATTACCTTAGCAATGGGTCCCCCTAGCAACTATCAAGATCCTCCTAGCAACTACCCATTGCCTTAGCAACACCCTGGCAACTGTCAAGAACAACTTAGCATTATATTATATAAAAATGCCTCACATTAGAAAGACAAAACATGACTAGATGTGAAACATTGATTAAACATACACTCCTCTGGACGTTATCCACTGCGATGCTTCTCTCATCCTGCGCATTGTAGTTCTGAACGGCCTCGTTGTACGTCCTCAGAAAGGTGCCTTTGATCTGAGGACACACACACACACACACACACACACACACACAGTGAGATGTCACCAGAACAAGCCCTACTAGAGCGAGACAGATGGAGATCTCAGAGATGCATTATGGGTCACCGCCGGAGAACCAGTGCGCGTGTCTCACCTCATGACGGAAAACAAAGCCCGAGATGCCAGCGACCAGCTCTGCCAGGAAAACCAGAGACAGGAACATGGCGTACTAGAGGCGAAGAGAGAGAGACAGACTCATGTTAGCCTTATGTTTAGTCATGATCTTGATCCTGAAGCCGAACAAGCACCAGACCCTCACCAGTTTGAGCATCCATGGACTCCCGCGACATGTTGCGAAGCAGCCGAACAGCCCGAACACGATGATGGTCGTCCCGGTCCCGATGAGCACATAGGGAGCATTGGTGGAGTTTTCAGCAATCAGAGAGATGTACGGACCCAAGATGAACTTCCCCCATAATCCCACCGCCAGCAGGATTGCCCCCGTGATCTGGAGACAGAGAAATGTTTAAATGTTAAACCCTCAAAGTGAACATGGAGGGCGAGCTGGGACAAACGTTTTTAAAACAAAACCAAAGGGCTTTGCGTCAACATGCACGCAGGACATTTTAATGTGCTTCTTTAGTACATGAAGACACGCATAGTTTGACTTTATTAAAGTAGCAATTTGTTTATGAACGACTAAATGATGTCTGATGTTATATATACATGCTACAGTACACTCATGATAACTGATATTTGTATATTTATATCCCAACTAGTGGTGTAATGGATCATGGTTGATCTCTGTTTCGTAAGGGTCACAACCCATGGTTCGGAACACACGTGGCTCACGGATAAATACATATTTTTCACTGGTAGATTAATCCTAAATTTGTAACGATAACAGAGATATCACCTCTCACGTCATTCAAATCACATGTGTGAAAGCTTTTAGGCTTTCCTGTGAAATATAATGATGACGGAAGAAGTTGCGGTGGGTTATTCGGGATGTGGTGGGTTTCTTAGGTTATTAAAGGTGTTTTCTGTCACTACTTGTTTAGCCTGCATCAATGCATTCAGTGTAAGCTGCACGATCAATCATTAAAAGATCGGGATCTCAACACCCACGCAAGATAAACTATAAATGATGGTCATTTGCATATGTTTATTAATCCTTCGACTCGCTGCATTCAAATATGAAAACGCAAAAATCAAGAAAGAGTCTTTAGTCTTTTGAGTTAGTTACGAACAGTCAAATACCACAGAAGTACTGTTTATAGTTTCGATATAACCACTGATGTTTATGGTAAAGATTAATATCTCAATATGCATTTAACAACCCTTAAAAATGCAAGTTGTAGACAGAAATTACATTATTAAACCAAAGGGTGGCGACAACTAGCCATCAATAATATAACACCGAATAATTCTTCAAAAATGATCATCTAGCAATGAAACATGAACATTTATGAGTGAATAACTGAGTCATGTTTTGAAAATGAGACTAAAAATAAATAGGTGTTGTGCAAATTATCATGTTAGATTAGCGTAATCATCAACAGTAGGTGAATTTTTCATAATACCGAATATTTTACAATTTATTTTTTATTCAGCTTATTATTATTATTTTATTTTTCATTTTTTTTAAATAAAATTACAGGTTCTTAGTTCTGTTTGTTAAAACCAAAAGTGTCATGCAGTACTGTTTTTTAATGAATAGAAAACAAACAACATTTGTCTTCTCCCACTTTTGGCTGATCTGAAAAATGGTCTGATCCGTGACTAACAAAAAACATGTGATCCAAACCTTTAGATTTGTGATCCATTACACCACTAATCCCAACATATCATTTTCTCATATATTGTCAACATATCAGTTTGCAAATACAGTTTCAGCCATTTCATTGACTGTTGTGTTTGCTGACATTATCTGTGCGATTAATCGAAATCGAATCGCAATCTAAAACGTTGCTATTAATAAATTGCAAGAGGCTGCGATATGAAATATGTATCATTTAATTTTCACCGCCTAGAGCAAATGCGTGACTGCCATCTGTGTGTGACTGTCTTACTAGCCAATTGAGTGAGCAAACTTTAATTCTATCCAATTAAAATTGCGCAACCGAACTATGCGGAACGCCCACAATAAAACAAAAAGAAAACAAACAGGAAAGCGCAGACAAGTGCTGTAATGGCGTCTGGTGCTCCAGAAGCCTTAATAGATGAATTTAAATTAAAAAGAACATTGGTAATTTGGAAATATTTTGGTTTCAAACTCACAGGCATTGAATTGTCGCAGAATTGTTGCCATGACAGATTATTGAGCTGAAGCTTGACTACAAAATTAAATCGCAAATCAAATCGCAATATCTATCAAATAAATCACAATGACATGGTAAAACTGTTTATATTATTAAAATGTCAAATTCTAGCTCCGATTGCCCTTCACCAATTAGGAATGTTTGCTGCCATCTAGTGGATTAATATTTCAAAACAATCCAAACAAATTATAGAAATTTTGCTGATTAATCAACAAAAACACTCTGCTTTTCTTACAAACCAATATTCAATAATAATAACAACAGTGCCCTAAAGCCAGTATCAGGTCTGAATTAGTTTGTGTGTTCTGTATTTTACAGATTATAGATGTCAATGTTTACAGGATGTACCTATTCTGATTAGTTGTAGTAATTAATACTAAATGGTATTCTGAAAGTTCAGCTTGACTTGTAAATAAAAATATATTTTTCAGATCCTTTGTAAAAGCACAAGTTTAACATTTGTAACTAAAATGTACAAAATACTAATTAAAAAAAGACCCCAGTTCAGTTCACACCAAAAAAACTGAAACCTTGCTAACAAGATGACAAACATAAATATCTGTTTTCAGAGAACATATCCTGAATATATCAAATGTATTTTAAATACATTACATTCAATCATTAAATGAAGAGTTGCAAAAACCTGTAAGAGCCGTCTGAAATTTCCATCGAAAATGAACATTTTTCTCAGCCTTCTTTTTTATGCTGAGGTATTTCACTGTAAAGACCATAAAAAGAACTTATTATTTATAATGAAAGTGATGTTACTGAACCTACACACAGGAGCCTGATAGAAAAGCCCATTTTAGGAGACAATTTCAGACAGCATTTAGAGGTTTTTGCATCTGAACTATTGAAATACACTACAATAACACAAACAAATTAAGTATTATAAATAGTTTATTCAAATAGTCAATAAACCTAAAACATGTATTGATTTTACCATGTTTTAAACACCAATTTCAATTTGTACCTACAAACATGTACCAAAACTGAATGCAGGCGTCAGTTTGCGGTGTTAACCAGAAGAGGGCGCTGGTGTATTTACTCATCCTCACTAGCAACTTCTTTGAAACGCCAGACTCACTGAGGGGTGGTGGGATGTGACGTAATATGCTTTACATCAGCTTTACATAAACAGAACGCTTCAATTGATGATGAAAATACTAAACTCCATCAAATAAACAACAAATGCTTCATTTGTGAAGCACATCACTC
This sequence comes from Danio rerio, assembly GCF_052040795.2. Lineage (NCBI taxonomy): Eukaryota > Metazoa > Chordata > Actinopteri > Cypriniformes > Danionidae > Danio > Danio rerio. The sequence goes on from NC_141042.1 coordinate 12,032,980, forward strand.
AAATGCCTTAAATTAGCAAACAAAAAAACCAAACACAACAGAATTAGCCCACATGTAAGACAACACAAATTAGATAAGATAATATTAATCTCCCTTTAGAATTCCCTCAGGCTTTAACACAAAAAGTCAAATTGTAAAATAATGTTTACCATGGTAAACATGGTATTTAAATATGCATATTCTGTGAGATTAGCATACCACATTTCTGTGGTATTTGAAAAAAGTAGCCATTCATTTAATAATTATAATTATCTTTAATTCATAAACTAGCTGTGTTGGCCATCTAGGATTATTCTTGCAGTGTTTATCAGCAGTCTGGAGGACACAAGAATGTCAGCTTTAGCCACTCATGTTGAGTTAGCCGGCTAGTCAGTGAACTGATGACAGATATAACATGATGTACTGAATCAAAGTCCGGTTGACTGAATCCAGGCCAGCTTATAGGAGATTTCCCAATCGAAAATGTGTCTAAAACGCATTGACCAGCATCCACGCATCCAAGATGAGCAATAGCAGCTCCTCAAACAACGCTACCCACAGAAACGGCCATGAATATGTGTACCCGACATCCCACTCAGAACAGCCAGTGGGTTTGATGGCGTCAGTTTGCCACCTCTGAAGGAGTCATCGCTCTCGCGGATGTGCTAATGAGGCTGTGTGAGGAGCACAAGCTAAACTCAAATCCTAGTGAGCTGGCTCTGTGTCTGCTGTTTACATAGGCAGCTATCATTCAAGGGAGCAAATTAAGTGAATAAGAATCTTTTAATTAAGCAGCATCAAAATACTGCCAACATACTGTACTTTCAATCGTTAGCATGTTGCTAAGCTAAAAACGCGGCACAACAAAATATGTAAATAGAAGTTTACTCATTCATTTTCTTTTCGGCTTAGTCCCTTTATTAATCTGGGTCCACCACAGCGGAATGAACCGCCAACGTATCCAGCATATGTTTTACGCAGCAGATGCCCTTACAGCTGCAACCCATCACTGGGAAACATCCATTCACAAACAAACCTAGCCCATGTCTTTGGACTGTGGGGAAAACCGGAACACCCGGAGGAAACCCACGCGAACACGTAGAGAACATGCAAACCACACGGAAATGCCAACTGACCCAGCCGAGGCTCGGACCAGCAACCTTCTTGCTGTGAGGCGATTTTGCTACCCACTGCGCCACTGTGATGCCCCGTAAACAGAAGTTAAATATTTTAAATCACCTATTCCCGTTAGCATGTTGAACTCAAACTGCAAAACAGTGATATTAAATGACCCCTAAATACAGAAAATAACCCAAACATATTGTTAGATGCTACCACAGAGCAACAATACTTAGATTTTAATATTAATAGCAACACATACATAAGAAACAATACTGTCACAGTGCTTTTTTGTCCTTTTTTTCCTCAGAATAATGCAAAAATAATAATAATAAATATGCATAAGCACACAAATATTGTTAGATATAGAACATTTTGACAGTACTTTTTGTAATTAGCATGTTGCTAAGCTAACAGTGCAACATAGTAATTAGAATAAAACTAAATATAACAACTACACAGTTTAATTCAGTTAAAGTAGTTTTTGCTATCGTGCTTCTAGTGTAACATGGTACTCAACTTACAGTGTTGCCAACAACTTTCAATGAAAAGGCGCTAAGCACTGCCTGAAAAGTCGCTAGATTGCGTCATGGGTCAATTTGCATATTGCTGACGTCATCACGTCCAACCGTTTCGGTTTGTTTAACAGGCTGTGGTTAATAAAGGGATATTTATATTTGCACTACGCTGTATGTAAGCATGTCAATTTAATTAAATGTATTGCTCTTTGAATACAGTACATCAGTTCAGATGTGTAGTGAATTTGCAGTAATCTCTCGTAATATACTCAGACAAGTTCCGAAAACTGTCACTAAATTCAGTTCTGATTGTGAACAAGAATAAATGATCAAATTAAACTGTTAAATTTAAAACAAAGGAGAAGTGAATCGTTTTGACTGTACAAGGGGAAATACCACACACTCGCAGTGCTAAATCATTTGCCGTTGATATGCAGAGGGTCTGCTCTCTGTCTGCAGGTGGGAGAGACTGCTGTACGAGGACTGGGCCGTCCGTGTGTGCTCTAAGGCAGGGGAGGGGCCGACGGCATCGTGGAGAAGAGTAGGTACGGCAAAGTAACGGTACAGTATGAAGAAACGAGAGTCTATAAAAATCTATAGTTACACCAAAAAAAAGTTGTCGCTAGAAGCTAAAAGTTGCTAAATATAGCAACAAAGTCAACTTAGCACCAAAAATACTTAATAGAAATATATACACAAGTTTATTAGATATGTTAAATATTGCTATGTAATTATTTTTATTAGTTAGCGTGCTGCTAAGCTAACAGTCCAACATAAAATTCTAATTAGGAAAAAAAAAGAAAACATGCATAAGACAATTGTTATATCCCTAATGATTTATTTTGTAATTAGCATGTTGCTAATGCTAACATTGCAACATAAAAGTTTACAATATGTTTCCAAATGTACTTAAAAGCAATGTATAGTACCTTAGTGTTTTGTTTTGTAAATGAATAACGCAATACTATAATTAACAGTAAAACTACTGCTTTAATATAGTAAATGTTTAATATAGTAAGTTAATACTAAAGTAATATAAAATTTAACAGCCACTGTACTGTTTAAAAACTTTTTGTTGATAGCATGTTGCTAAGCTAACAAGGCGATGCTCTAACAGGCCTATTTATTTAATTACAACACTTTCTTTGGTAATTAGCATACCCATAGTGCCCTTAAATGTTAACTATGTAGACAGCACAAGAGTTGAGACGGAGTTACATCGAAAGCGGTAGAGAAAATGTTTAATTCACCCAAAACTCAATGGTATGAGCATGTTGTCATTCAGACCATGTCCACCAGGACTCTGAGGACACATTGTCCCGTCTCAATCTCACACTGAGACACAGAGAGAAACCGCACAGATGGTGTGACTCATCGCAGATCTGAGAGAGAGACAAGAAACTTTCAGGAGCTATAATGTAAAGTTTTGAAATCTCTTGAGTAAGACGATGTGAGGCGATGGAGAGAGCCAGTAAAAGTTTCTCTTTGACAAACTTTTTTGCTCTGTTCTTCTTCTGAAAAGCTCTATTCTTTCTTCTGCATAATAATTTCAACCTTGTTATGTTTGGTTTTTTTAAACTGTAAATATCCACACTAGGAATTAAGTAACATTAAACTGTTATAGTATGATTTTTTGCAATATGGCATTATTCTCACTAACAATGCAAAAACATGGCATTATCATTACTTTAACTTAAAACAAAAAAATTAGATACAAACGTTATTCTAATTACATATTTATTAACGCAAAAAATAATGCAAAAATAAATTCCATCATTACCGCAATGGAAAAAAATACTCTTATAACAAATGAAAAAAAAAGATATTTAAAAACAAAAATGTTATTAATAAAAACAAAGAATTACTATATTTAATTGTTTTCTTTTTTCCATATACACCACAATGATCATTACCAAAACGCACAAAAAGAAATAAAAGTCTACGCAAATAAACAATCACTACCACTAAGCAATCATTACAAAATATATTCTAATTAGTTATTTATTAAAGAGAATAAACACCATCATTACCAGAATACAAAAAGAAATATTATTATAAATAACTAATGCAAAAATTTTATATCATCATTACCGCAACACAAAAACATAAAAACCCCTTTTAAAGAACGAACGCAAAAAATACATAAATAAATATATATAAATAAAATATCATTAATAAAAACATAAAAATACTATATTAAAATTTTCTTTTTTTCCATATACATCATAATTCTCCTTACCATAATGCACAAAAAAACAATGTAATAACAAATCCGTAAATAAACACAATTATTACCACTAAGCAATCAATAAAAACGTTGTTATTAGTTATTTATTACCAAGAATACTATCATCACCACAATAAAAAAATAATAATGAAAAGAAAAAGAGAAAATAGTAATTGCAATTTTGGAAATAAACAGTCATTATGACCAAGCAAAAATTACAAACATTACAATTAGTTATTTACTACCAATAATACCATCATTATCACAATACAAAAATAAAAACATAATTCTAAATAACTAATGCGAAAAAATAAATACCATCATTACCGCAATGCAAAAACAAAAATACCCTTCTAAAGAACTAACGCAAAGATAAATACCATCATTACTGAAATGAAAACTTAATAGTAATCTAATTCAAATTGACACAAATAAATAAAAAGCATCATAACCATAATGCAAACATGAAGCTCATTTTGTCATTAACAAATATGGAAACAACATCAACGCAATCCAATAAACTCTACTCATCACAAATAAATATCAAAGAATCAAAGTAGTACTAGAATTTTTCATAGTGCAAATAAATAAATAAATACCAATGAATCATATTTAATTCAAAGTATAATTCTAATTACTGCAATCTTTACCATAATGCAAAAATTATAATAGAAGTCTAATTGTTTTAACACATGTAAATACATACCATCATTACCGCAACATGAAACATTTAAACAGGATTCAAAATATATAAGCTAAATAAACACCATCACTAATATTAACATAGCAATATATAATAAAAAAAGCGGTTCATCCTGCTGTGGTGACCCCTGATAAATAAGGGACTAAGCAGAAGGAAAAATGAATTAATACAGTAAAATAAATAAATATAGAAACAAAAATAGGCTTCTTTTTCTTTAAGTGTAATTTAAGGAGTGATTTCCCTTAAAGATTCACCAGGAGATTCACCTATAGATGTCGGGGCATAAACTACCAAATACCAAAAAGAAAGCAAATGAAACGAAGCGAGAGAAACGACAAGTCATCCGCTAAACATGCATCATATGCTATACTACATGGAGGAGCAGAACCTGAGTGTTTTCTGCGTAAAGACTGGCAGAAGGAAATGTTTTATTGAGCAGAAGGATATCAATTATTCATCAGTACGTCTGTCACACTCTTTCTCCATCTTAGCCAAGAATCTGTTAAATAAAGACGTCACTAAAAAAAAAACGTGTTAAAACCTCATTCAACTATAAAAGAAACTCTTGTGTTGTTTTGATTAAAGATTTTTTTAAAGGTTATAATAAGTTTATGGAAATCAAATCCAAATGTGCTGTACATAAATGTAGTAATTATTGTGACTCCAATAAAAAAGACTAAATAAGCATGCAAATTTAAATAATAAAATACAAATTTGCAATGAGAGTGTAATAATGTAATTTTCATGTTATTATTGAGCTGTTTACATTAACCAATGAAAGATAATTAAAAAGTCACTTTTTTTACTTAGTCAACTATTTGTTTTTATAAATAAGTTAATAATAGATAAACACAATGAGAAATATCTAAATTAATATTTTTATACATAAATGTGCACAAAGGGATAACAGGAGTAACAATTTCATCTGTTTTTTTAAATCATTTCATTCTTTGTTTTTATTTCGTATGTGTGTTTCTTTTATTTTTGATTATGTAAAGCACTTTGAATTACCAATGTGCTATATAAATAACCCTGCCTCATTTACAAAACAAAACATATACACACAATAACAAGGCAAAAGAAATGACTAAATAAAAATAAATAAATAAATAAAGTATACATAAAAGAATACATAAAAGTAAATGTATACAGAAATAATAAGAGGGACAGCAAAAACCACAAATATGTGCATCAGAGGTCTCAAACTCAAATTGGCGGGGGGCATTTCAGTGACAACTCATAGGAGGGCCACTTTAGCATTCAAGCACAAGAAAAAAAAATGTGATGTAATTTTTTGCATCTTAGGACAACAGACATTGATTCATTACATGTCACAAATCATCAACAAATCACCATCAGTGGCGTTTTGACATTTAAATAGTCATAATAAAGATAATAATTATTATTCTGTTCCAACCAATTGTTGGTTTACCAAAAGTTTTATAGATAGCATAAAAACAGCAGAAAGCAGTTTGGGTAACGGGTAAAATAGAGCTTCCCAGTAAAATTGTGCTTCCCAGTAACTTTCTTGTATGTAAAACTACAACAAAGAGAGGAAAAGTAAGTATATATTCACATTAACATGTTCAATTCATCCAGCAGTAAAATGTAAATAGTTGTCATGGAAATCTCAATACGCATACGAGGAAAATCTACTAAATGAGACCATTTGAATCGAACATTAGCAAAATGAGCATATTTGTTACACAACCTGCATAACGTGTAAGCCATGAAAAAGTGTTTGTTCAACAAAATACAGGCGGTATAAAGCTGATAATAATCAAACGACCCTTGAATATTTAAAAAAATAGAGTTTTAGTAAAAATAGAACATGTATGATATAGAGCACATTCATTTCAATGTTTAAATCAGCCCCAGAAATAATCTGCATGTGCTTTACTCTCGACCACACGCTGAGAAAAACCGAAAGTGAAACTGAAATACAGTATAATTCATTGTTCACACCGAAGGCGGTGAGAGCGTCAAAGATCGCTACATTGATCTCGTATTTAAAGGGGCCGTTGCAGAATATCATATCAGTTACATTCCCACATAAATCAATTATAAATCACATAAATCTTTCTAGTGTGAAAATGTTGCGCACTTTTTATCAAATTCATTAAACAATAGAAAATTAAGTCGAATGAGGCGTGGCTTTGCTACACTTATCCAATGTGTTCATATGTCTGAAATATCCTGAAGCAGCAATACTGTTTTGTATTGTTGTATAAGATTCCCACTTTTTGTAAAGAAAAAGAATACATAACATTAATGCACATCAGTAACTCGCCAGTAACGCTTTAATACATGTTTCTGTAGGAAAACCAGTGAAGACATGCCGCGCTGCTCCTCGCCGCCAGCTCCCATTGAAAATGAATGACTTCCGGCTACTTTGACGCTCTCGTCGCTTTCGAACAGAACAGTAATATACTGCAGTACTTTAAACATCCAATAGGGGTGTGGGGGTGGGGGAGGAGATGATAGGCATGGGATAACCGTTTTTCAAGGTATACCGTGGTTTGGAAAAGTCAACATTTTAAAACGTCAACATTTTTTGCAATACCGTTCCTAAGCTATATGTAAGATTTTTTATTTACTTTTTTGTTTGTTTTTTTAGGACAACAGTATCTCCCGCAGAAAACATATCCAAAGATGCTGTTTGAAATTGTAAAAAAAAAATCTGTTTTTAAAATAAACGAAAACAGCAGAAGTCAGTAATTCATCTGAATTATTTATCCTGACATGTTTACGGTTTTAAAATATTTAAAATGTTTCTTAAAATAAAACATATTGTGTTTAGAAGGGGAAAATGTTTTTGTCTTTTACCCAGACATTTACAAAGAATATATTTTAGAGCAGTAATCACAATACCGCCAAACCGTAAAACTGATATTTCAATAATACCGTCAGAATCTTATACCAGCCCATGCCTCTGGTGGCTATCCGCGACAGCACAACAATGATAAAGGGATTCAAAAACATGTTTTGGCGGACCGAATCTCGTTACATTTTTGACATCAGTTGCGTGCCGGAGGGAGGAGAAGGGCAGGCCGTAAATGACCTGCATGCCAGGAGTTTGAGACCCCTGATGTACATACAAGAATTATTTCAACCCCAAAATATGGACAAACCCAAACTTTGGTTAAATTTAATCCTATCATTTTTTTTTAAATATGCCGGTGGTTGGAGTCATATATATCAGTGTTTCCCAACCCTATTCCTGGAGGCACACCAACAGTACATATTTTGAATGTCTCCCTCATCTGACCCGATAACTTCAGGTTCAGGTGGGTTTGATTAGGAAGAGGCTGAAAACGTGTACTGTTGGTGTGCCTTCAGGAACAGGGTTGGGAAACACTGATATATATTATCAGTTAAGCTTTTTTTTATTAATATTATTTTACCCACAAACAGATGATTTTAATCAGTCTCAGCAGACGTTTTCCTAGCATCTCCATTTCTGAGATGCGTCTTCAATCCCCTGACACAGGCGTTTGTCTGCTAACGAAATGTGAAGCGTTCATTTCCTCAAATGAAAGCAAAAACTGCAGCGGCGTTTCTTTCACATGTCAGCGACGCCTCTCGAGATTTTTCACAATCTGCTGCTTAAATAAGAGAAAAGCGCTCGGTTGTAGCTCTCGCCATGGAGGAAAACACTCGCTGATGGCAGGAGAAGAAGCTACAGTCACACACCGACACGTCACTTCTGCACGCTGATAAAATATGAATATGCACTTCAGACAAGATCACGTGAATCAGAGAGCATTGAGCAGCATATCGAGTGAGGATTTACACATTTTTTACATTATAGTTACCATAATTTCAATTTCTATGAGAGTGTTCAAAAGATGGTCAAACTGGGTCCTGAAACCATGACACACACACATACACACTTGTACAGCTATCTTTATGGGGACTTCCCATAGATGCAATTATTTTTTACATTCATTCATTTTCTTTTCGACTAAGTCCATTTATTAATCTGTGGTCGCCACAGCGGAATGAACCGCCAACTTATCCAGCATCTGTTTTACGAAGCTGATGCCCTTCCAGCCACAACCCATCACTGGGAAACACACACTCCTTCACACACTCATACACTACGGTCAATATTAGCATACCCAATTCACCTGTACCACATGTCTTTGTGCTTGTGGGGGAAACTGGAGCACCCGGAGGAAACCCACATGAACACGGGGAGAACATGCGAACTCGCAGAGGCTAGAACCAACAAACTTCTTGCTGTGAGGCGAACGTGTTACCCATGTCGTCACCGCGTCGTTTAATTAATTTTTTTAAAGTGTACAAATCCTATATTCTATCCCTCTACCCCTAAAATCAACCCTCACATGATACAATCTGCATTTGTACATTTTAAAAATGCTTCAAGATTTGTGAATTATTAATAATTCTCTTGCAAACCAAAAAAATGGTCAACATTTACTGGTATTGGTATACTTGTGGGGACATTTGGTCCCTACAATGTGACCAATACAAGGTCCACACACAGCGTCTGTTCTCCAGCACAGACGGAGGACAACAGAAAAACAGGCTGTGCTTTGATGAAGAGACGAAACCAGAGGAAACGAGACAAAAGAAACATCCACAGCTTTGCATTTCAGATGCCTGATCAAAGCCACTGTTGTTGTGTGGGCTTCAGTGTGTGTGTGTGAGACACTCAAATCACTGACCTCAGATCACTGAACTCCCTGACTGCTGAAATCAAATCAAATTAACACTGCAACCGCCATGCCGTCAATTTTACCCATCACTGTCATTCAAATGTACATAACAGACCTTCAATAAAACATTCAAGCCTCCCAGTCATTGACTTTGACTAAAATTGCCTTATTTACAATTCCCAGATATTAAAAATTGTTTAGATAAAAATAAATTAAAAAGTGGGACATTTCTACCTATTAGTGCCAGTGTGGGTCAAATTTACCCACTATAAAAAATGCTTGTATTTATACACTGCTTATTTTTGAAATTACTCACCAATGACTTTTACCTTCAATTTCACTCACTGAATTAGTGGTTATAACAAATGAATAAAGTCACAATGACTAAAAGAAGTTGATTTGTTGAGCTCGTAAAAACACAAAATGCCATGAATGGTAGAGAGTCTGGAGAAAAAAGTTACGCATGATGGCTTATGATGGCTCAAATTTAGATTTTTTTAACCTACTCATAAACTATTCCTAAAATCTTGTTATCCTGAAATAATCATTTCATGAGTCTAGACACTTTTTGTTGACGCTGGTGAAAAACAGTGACAAAGTATTTTATTTTTTAGTAATTTCTAAACCAAATTTGTGCTGGGTAAAATTTCCCTGCACTGGCGATTTTAGGTATACAGCGACCTCCGGCGGCTCTAGTGTTAATATGAAAAATTTATTAACAAATAAATAAATAAAAAGAATTATAATATCAAATAAATTCACAAATGTGGCCCTTAAAGGTGAAATGCTTTGAAATTCGCATTTTTAAATCAATGTTTGACCCAATCAGAACCAAATTTAAATAAATTAATGAATTTATAGATTAAAAAGCTAAATATTTCAGATTTTCAAATGGGTAAACATTTTTTAAATAATAATAATAATAACAATAATAATAATAAACTCAAATATTAGAAAAGAATCCAAAATTTGACAATATAATATTTCTTGAATATTATTTTTACATGAAAAATTATATTTAATACATTTATTTAATGCAATGGTTAGGGTTGTACATGTTTGACCAAAAAAATTTTTTTTTTTAATGTAATATCTTTAGAGTGCTGAAAGAAGCTAAACTTCTCACTTTAATCAAAACATCACATTTGTCCTTCAGTGTGCATTAGGCCAAGACTTGTTTTTTGAACTAGCTTTCCAAAGCCCAGCAGACAGTGTTTCATAAACAAAGTCTCATAATCCACTAAGAGCATTACATCTAAAAACCAGGCAAAGAGCTTAGTCCCCACTGACTCTGAAAAAAAACATATTAATTTAAAAATTCAAAGTAATCATAAAGAAGTAAATAAAACCAAAAGCAGACCATGAACATAAAACAAACCTAAAATTACTAACATAAAGAAAACAAATACTATAACTACATAAAATCGCCAGGGACATGCATAAAAATAATGTATTCTTAAATATACTTTTTAAATAAGTGAAAAACTAGATCATAATAGATAAATGTAAATAAATGAACAAATAAAAATGTAATGATTGTATAATTAATGGGATGATTAATAGCAAATGTATAATTAACTAAAAAAAAGGATATAAAGAGTAATAAATGCACACATTTAGGAAAACCTGGAGGACACACTGTCGCCTCTCCATATGCACCAGACACTTCTGTATCAACAGTCCATATTTTTGAAAAACATCTTGAATGTTAAGTGTGCATCACGCAGGCGAGTGGGCTTGATAAACCACCTGTAGGACACACTCTCCTCTCCGTATGCACCAGACACCTTATAAACACCCCATATTTTTAGGAAAACATTGTGCAATTCTAAATTTGCTCCACAGCTTGACAAAGCACGTACTCAGAGGGGAGCAAATCACATAATAATAAATAAATAACTTACACCCTCTTTAAACTGTCAGTTCTTGATTCCTAATTCTGATTTGTTGTCTACAGTATCTGATTTTGTTGCCTGACGATTTACACGTTCTTTTAATTGTGACCCATATCTGATTAATGTGTTGACACTTAACATACAATTTACGTCGTCGCACATACGTAAAGGCGGATTCTAGCATCTACACCACACTAGCCAACATGGAAGAAATGTCTTGCTTTTAGCTCTGCGAAATATGCGAAGATCAAACAACTTAGAAATGATTTTGAGGTGGAGGAGGAGGGAAAGGGCCGTCATCGCAGCTTGCGCCTATAGTTTATAAATGGTGTTCTCCACCATCCAGAGGAATTTGTGGGTACGAGAGAGATCTTAGGTCTGGTGGGAGAAAAATTGTAGCATCTGACCACTTTTCTCCTCCATGTTTCCTTGTTGTTTTTTACTGTGTCGGCGTCTCCACACACGCTCTTCCTTTTACGTCATTAAACCGCGGAGAAGTACCACATTGTCGCAAGTTTATTGATGTACAAAACGGAGTGCCTCAATAAATCTGATCTGCCTGTTTACATGATAGTCTCATTGTCACATTTCCGATTTATATCGAATTTATTTCCACATATAAAACCGATCTCTGAATATCCAAATGCATACGCTTTTTTGTGTTTATACAATCATAGAACAGATCCGATCTGTGTCACATATGATCAAAAAAATAAAAAATAAATGGAATTGAGTCACTGGCAGTGTAAATGGGGCCTAAGACATGTCAAAGCATTTATATATTGGAGTCTAACGATATTCAAACCGATCTGGAAACAAAAAAACATGATACGCCCCCTACAAACATCGATACTCTTATAGGGAACCAAGGAAACCACCTTATTTAATCCTCACTTCTAAGTGGCTTTGGATAAAAGCATCTGCTAGATGAGGAAATGTAAATAAATGAATGGCGTAAATTAAGTAAAAAGCCAATGTCTCTGGCATTAACAAGAAGCACAGATTGTAAGTTCGGGTTTGTGGTCGAATATTAGTCCAAACCGACATGCAAACATAATTAATTTAATTGAAGCTGCAAGCAGCATTGAAAGGGACCTCGCACCTATGCTCACCGCCTCCTGGTGGCTTTAGGACGACAGAGAAGAGTGAACAATATTAATTTAAGCCAATATACATAAAAAACCTGGGAAAAATCACAGATTTACATCAAACTTCCTTCTGTCAGCAGGTGGCGCTATGACTGTTACTCAACAGTGTCATGTAGATGTCTTTAGGAGAGGAATTTTATCAACCATGTGAAGTTTCAGGCAGATCGGAAATTATTTGGCTGAGTTATAAGTAATGTCCTTAGGCCAGCAGGTGGCGCTATGACTGTATCTAAATATTGGCATGTAAACGTGTTCAGGTCAGGACTCTTATCAAACGTGTGAATTTTGAGGCAGATAGTTCCTGTTTAGTGGCGAATTGTCAAAGTTAGAGAGGGCGCCACGGACACACCCTTCAACGAAAACTCGAGATTTTTTCAATTTAACATCGCCAAGGCCTTTAGATGACAAAACTCAATTTTGGCGTTAATCGGATAAAATCCCTAGTAGGAGTTTGTTCAAAATACAACGCCTGGAAATGGCAAAATCTGCACTTTTTCGGCGCAGGAAGTTAAAAATATCTGACATCCTGTTAGGTTTGAGATTTCGCTCCAAGAGACTTTTTGTAGGAATTTGCCATGTTTGAGGTGTGTGCCAATTTTCATCCTTGTGCGTGAAGGGCCAGTCCGTCAAAAAAGCATAGGTGGCGGTGTTGAGTTATTTTGCCGAGCCCACTTCCGAAACCCATAACAAACGTAAATGTTTGTCACCTCTGGGGCGTGTGCAAAGTTTTGTGAGTTTTCGACCATGTTTAGACCATCAAAATCAAGATTCATTCCGAACAAGAAGACAAAAGAAGAAGCGAAAAATTAATAAACGGAGCAATTCCAATAAGGCCTACGTACAGTAGGTGCTTGGTCGCCAATTAAACAATATCTACTCAAAAGAAATAACTGGAAGCCCACTGGGTTAATGTTTTGTTCCTGCTGCTGCGATTCAGAGACTGAAGATGAAGAGAGATTCACTGCTGACGTCTGTATGTCTGACTCCTCAATGTCTGACTGATAGAGAGAGCACTCTCTCCTCAACATCAACACACAACAGCTGACACACACACACACACACACGCGCACACACACTCACACACACACACACACGCTCAGATACACACTTGCACAAGCACAAAAAAGTGAGGTATGCAGACACACACACAGACACGCACAAGAGTCAGCATTTCTCTCTGGGGAAAAGCATCTGGTTACACAGGAGGCCCAAAACAACAAACAGAGCGGCGGAACAACACAGCTCACTGTCAGACACTTCCTGAGTGATGAGAAAACACAGTCGAGTGTTTAAAATAAAATAAAAAATTGAGACCAGACACTTTAATATCAGAGAATGAAGAAGAAATCAAGATATTTTAAGTGATGAAGGCTAGGTCAATTAGCACTGCACTATGAATATAATTTAACACTTATAAAATAACAAAACACCCAGGACAACTTGAACACAAATAATCCAGATATTGCCACACGTGTTATAATTTTAAGTGATAGAACAACGTAAATAGGGCGACATGGTGGCACAATGGGTAGTGCTGTCACCTCACAGCAAGAAGCTAGCTGGTTCGAGCCCCGGCTGGGTCAGTTGGCATTTGTGTGTGGAGTTTGCCTGTTCTCTCCGTGTTCGCATGGGTCGCGTCTGGGTGCTCCGGTTTCCCCCAGAGTCCAAAGACATCCTCTTTAGGTGAACTGGGTAAGCTAAATTTTGCGAAGTGTATGCGAGTATGTCCCGGTCCTCCATGTGGGGGGTTGAGCATTGGGCTAACAACCCACCTCGTAAAAATTAGATGTTACGAAACACCAAAACATAGTGCAGCTAAATATCAACTTCGACATAAACGGCCCTGGGAGTAAGTAATATCATAAGTAGGGTTGGGTCAAGAGACGATGCCATCGTCCATCGCCGATGGCTAGGCCCACATGGAATCTGCACACGCAGAATTCCGCAGATTTTCCGCATCATTAATTCTGTTTATTTACTTTAGCAAATGTGTAAATCTAAATTTATTCAGTTTTTATTCAGCAATTTAGTACTTTTTATTTCATATATTAAGGCTTTAGTTATGATACTTCGCTGGATACTCACAAAATAATTCTGCAGAAATCCACAGATTTTTACCAAAATTCTCCGCAGAAATAGCAAAAAACATCCGCAGATTCCATCTGGCCAATAGACTTCACAATGCTGACACGATGCCGAGCTGGCGTTGCAATCCTCTGCCCTGACCCCTTCATAGCAGCAATCCGCTCA